>NW_007249891.1:318164-332688 GCF_000164805.1 Carlito syrichta | reverse complement strand
AGTGCTCAGCCTCACTCATCATCAGAGAAATGCAAATCAAAACCACATTGAGATACCACACAACCCCTGTAAGAATGGCCATCATTAATAAAACAAACAACAACAGTTGCTGGCTGGAGAGGATGTGGAGAAAAAGGAACACTTCTACACTGCTGGTGGGAAAGCAGACTAGTATAACCTCTTTGGAAGACAGTGTGGCAATTTCTGAAAGAACTAGAAATTGATCTTCCATATGAACCAGCAATTCCCCTACTGGGAATATACCAGAGGAACTCAAATATTTTACGAAAAATATACCTGCACACGTATGTTTGTTGCAGCTCTATTCACAATAGCAAAAACATGGAACCAACCGTGTTGCCCATCGAAGCTGGACTGGATTAAAAAAAAATGTGGTATATATACACAGCGGAATATTATGCAGCCATAAAGAAGGACAAATATATGGACTTCGCAGCAACTTGGATGGATTTGGAGTCAATCATACTCAGAGATTTATCACAGAAACAAAGAACTGAATTCCATATATTCTCACTCATAAGCTGACCCCGAACAATTATAATGCTATAAGAAAACGATTGGTAGCTGGGTTCGGTGGCTCAGCCTGTAATTCTGCACCTTGGGAGGCTGAGGTGAGTGGATTTCCTGAGCCCGCGGGTTCGAGACCCACCTGGGCAACTTGGTGAGACCTCATCTCTACAATAAATCAAAAATGAGCCGGGCGTGGTAGTGCGTGCCTGTAGTTCCAGCTACTCGGAAGGCTGAGGCGGAAGGATTGCCAGAGCCCAGCAGGTCGAGATTATGGTGGCCAGGAACGGCCACTGCACTCTAGTCTGGGTGACAGAGTGAGACTTCAACTCGAAAAAAAAGAAAAAAGAAAAAAAAAGAAAACGATTGGTAATAGCGTAAAACTGTCAGGGCAGGGGGGTGGGATTGGCAGTTGAAGGAAACTGCTAGGGGAGGGAGGGTCATACCTCATCAACAAGGGTACCTGCATGGACAATGTTTATATACCTAACCCTGAATTGTACCCCACATCTCTCTAATAAAACAAAACAAAAAAATGTTAATTCTTCCAATCCATGAGCATGGAATATTTTTCCACTTGTTTGTGTCTTCTTGGATTTCTTTGAGCAGTGGTTTGTAGTTTTCATTGTAAAGGTCTTTCACTTCTTTGGTTAGGAACATGCCAAAATATTTCTTTTTTTTTTCTGGTCATTGTGAATGGGATTGTGCTTTTTATTTGGATTTCTGTCTGTTTATTGTTGGTGTCTTTTGCACATTTATTTTATACCCTGAAACTTTGCCAAAGTCTTTTATCAGTGCAAGCAGGTTTTTGACAGATTCTCTTGGGTTTTCAAGGTATAGGATCATATCACCCACAAAGAGGGACAACTTAATTTCCTCTTTTCCTATTTGGATTCCCTTGATTTCCTTCTCTTGTCTAATTATTCTACCTAGGACTTCCAATACAATGTTGAACAGCAGCCTTGTCTTGTTCTGGTTTTCAGGGGAAATGCTTCCAATTTCTGTTCGTTTAGTAGTATGTTGGCTGTGGGTCATAGATGACTCTTACTGTTTTGAGGTATGTTCCACCTATGTCTAGGTGTCCAAGGGTTTTTATCAAGAAGAGATGCTGGATTTTATCAAAAGCTTTTTATGCATCTAATGATATAATCATATGATTCTTGTTTTTACATCTGTTGATGTATTTAATTACATTTATGTTCTTGCGGATATTTAGTTGATGCATTTTAATTCCCTTTGCATCTCCCACCATCCAATAGCTTTCCACTCCTAAAAAACCAAGTCAGAAGGGCAAGTAGGGGAAGTCCTTAACAGCAGGCTTTTATTTATTTATTTATTATCTATTTATTTTTCAGTTGGAGTCTCACTCTGTCGCCCAGACTGGAGTGCAGCGGCACACTCCCGGTCACTGCAGCCTCGACCCACCGGACTCCGGTGATCCTTCCACCTCAGCCTTCCAAGTAGCTGGAACTACAGGCACGCGCTACCACACCTGGCTAATTTTTTTTTTTTTTTTTTTTAATTGTAGAGACGAGGTCTCACCAAGTTGCCCAGGTAGGTCTCGAACCTGCCGGCTCAGGCAATTCACTTGCCTTGGCCTCCCAAAGTGCTGGGATTATAGGCTGAGCCACCAAGCCTGGCAACAGCAGGCTTTTAAACCAAGATTAAAAGAGGATCATTCTAGGTTCTTTGGTTCCTCACTAGTCCCTCAAGAGCTAGCTTGTCTCATCAAAGTTTGCCCTATAGTTTAAACTGTTCAAAAGACCCAAGTGTTAAATTCATAGAAAGTTTGTCTCTTTTGAGACAGTGAATTTGGGGAGAACAAGGAGGGAGGGAGGGAGATAGGAAGGAGAGTGAAGATGGGTGTTCCTATCTCTCCCTTATGTTTCAGCCAAAGAAGGATAGATAAGTTCAATAAAGTTGGGAACCGCCTAGGTCTGGGCTCTCTTTCCCTGCTCTTCATCTGGGACGTAGGAACAAGTCCCTTTTCTGGGGCCTAATACCACCACTAGGCATAGTTCAGTGGGACAGTGTGGATAGATGGAGAAAGGGTCCAGGGTGTCCCCCAGAGCTGCCCTTGGCTTGCATGTGACATAAATGTTGGGAGTTAGCAAGTCCCCCAAGGGGCCTGGTAACACGGTAACCCCAAATCTGATAGAGAGTATTCACCTACTCCAAAGAAGTCACCTGGAGGTCCAGCAGGGAAAGACATTGGTTTATTAAAACTTACAGGAGGCACTGATGGCAGCAGGTTGGTGAAGAATCTGTGCCTGGGGCAGGACAGGCAAGCCATTTTATAATCAAAGTAACTGAGTTAATCATTCAGATTCCTATATGGTGTTTACTATTACAATGATTAAAAGTGCTGACTACATTGTTTTCAGCTTTGCTTGGTCATCCACGTGCCATACCTCTTACTGGGAATGTGCATACCCTTCAGAGATCAGCCTTGGACAGAGGCTGTCCCTGAGGGAGAGGGAGAAAGAAGCCAGGTAAAGAAAACAGTCTATGTCTAGACAATACCTCGCAAGCCTACTTTGGGAAGGTGAGGTGGCCTCACAGCAATGACTTTGAGAACAGGACTGTAGGGCTGGAAGACCAGAGAGAGAATGGGGCCGGGCTCAGTGGCTCAGTCTGTAATCCCGCGCCTTTGGGAGGCTGAGGTGAGTGGATTGCCTGAGCCCGCGGGTTTGAGACCCGCCTGGGCAGCGAGACCTCATCTCTACAATAAATCAAAAAATCAGCCGGGCGTGGTAGCGCGTGCCTGTAATTCCGGCTACTCAGAAGGCTGAGGCGGAAGGATCGCCGGGTCCCAGCAGGTTGAGTTGGAGTTCCAGTGAGACTCCAACTCAAAAAACAAACAAAAAACCCAGAAACACAGAGGGGTCGATGGCTGATGAAAGCCAAGGACAGGTTGAGTCAGCAGGCAGGGGTCCTAAGCCCTGACTGGGCTGAGAAAGAATAGCAAGTTTATCAGCTGCAGGGTATTAGCAACAGACACCAGCTGAATGCCCAGGAACCACTCAAGCCAATGATTCCCCGGAGGACCTCGGAACAACCACTCTGCAGCTGGTCCTGAGAACAGCAGGCCAGTCCGAAGGCCCCATCACCCTACTTCCATGAGGGCACTGGGCCGCTCTATACAGAAGCCACCTTTCTGGAGAGGATGGAGGGAAGAGAAGCATGAAGAGAGAGACTATCACTTAACAAACTGCTTAAGTGCACCGCACTGGATTAAAGACAGGGATTTTGTTATTGTTTTTCTCACTTCCTAGCCAGTGGGGTCAAATCAAATCAAATGCAGAGGAAAAAATACACACATTTTCTCTGCATATCTGAATTGCAGTGTGAGAGTATTTGCAGTCCCTCTATGCCCATGACTGTTTTCTCTTAGTAACTTAAATCCTTTAAGCCTCCATCAGGCACATCTACTGGATCAGTTGCAGGAATGGCTGCAGCGGGAAAGTAAGCAAAGCCCTTCACCACTCTGTCCTCTGTCTCCTCCTTTGAAAACCCACCATGAGTGTTGTTTTTTTCACCTACAGAATTCTATCACTAAATAGGGAAAGACAAACCTGCTCCTATGTGGGATACATTAGTGGTTTTCAAATCTTTTCACAATTTTCTGGTGGCAGAGAGAGCTAATACTTCCTAGGTTGTCATGAGTGTGATTTAAGCATCCCACTGCAGGTGGGAAATTTCTTTTCTTTTCTTTTTTTTTTTTTTTGAGTTGGAGTCTCACTCCATCGCCAAGGTTGGAGTGCAGTGACACTCTCATGGCCACCCCAGCATCTACCTTCTGGTCTCCGGCGATCCTTCCACCTCAGTCTTTCAAGTAGCCAGAACTACACGTGTGCACTACCACGCCCGGTTAATTATTTATTGTACAAGTTGCCCGGGCTGGTTTCGAACCGCGAGCTCAGGCAATCCACTTGCTTCGACCTCCCAAAGTACTGGGATTAAAGGCTGAACCACCGAGTCTGGTATGGTCTTGTGTTTTGATTGTTTAAAAATATATTTAAGTATTGCATTATATTTCATCATATATTTATTTGTTTTTAATGTAAAGACAATGCTTTAAATCATTTACCATTGACTAAAATGGATGAACTGGAATATACACTATGTTTTGTTTATCCTATGGCTTCATTCCTCTGACGTGCTGCTCAGGCCCTGGGGAACACTTATGAGAAGGTCAGACTGGGAATACCATGAGGGTTCACTTAGGCTGGCATAGTTTTCAATGTAGAAGTTCAAGTCCTAGACCTATTAACCAGAAAGGAAAAGCCCTCCCTCTCCCTCTACCCCCATGAGGGCTTCAGTTTCCTCATGTAAAATAGTGTCCTTCCTTTAGAGGTAGGGTTGCCCTTGAAGAACAAGCAGGGATACTGATCCACCAAGGGGCAAGAAGGCATTTTTATTTCTTATTTATTTATTTTTAGAGACAGGGTCTCTCTCTGTTGCCCAGGCTGAAGTACAACGGTGTGATCACAACTTACTGCAACCTCAACCTCCTGGACCCAAGCAATCCTCCGGCCTCAGCCTCCTGAGTAGCTGGGGCTACACGTGAGTGCCACTGCACCTGGTTAATTTTTTTTTTTTGAGTTAGAGTCTCACTCTGTCGCCCAGACTGGAGTGCAGTGGCCGCTCCCGGCCACCGCAGCCTCAACTGCTGGGTTCCGGCGATCCTTCCACCTCAGCCTTCCGAGTAGCCGGAATTATGGGCATGCGCTACCACGCCCGGCTGATTTTTTGATTTATTGTAGAGAAGAGGTCTTGCTGCCCAGGCGGATCTTGAACCCGCGGGCTCAGGCAATCCACTCACCTCAGCCTCCCAAAGGCGTGGGATTACAGGCTGAGTCACTGAGCCCGGCTCACCTGGCTAATTTTTAACAATTTTTAATTATTTTTTTGTAGAGACAGGGGTCTTGCTATGTTGCCCAGGATGGTCTCGAATTCCTGACCTCAAGCAATCCTCCCATCTTGGCCTCCTAAAGCAGTGGGATTACCGGTGTGAGCCACTGTGCCTGGCTATGGTGGAATTTTATTGCAGCCCAAATCTGCTTCCCTTCCCTACTCCTATCTCCACAAAACCAGAGGACATGGTCCTCATCCCTCTGAATATTTCTGGCTCCTCAAAGGTTACACAGTATGTGTATGCTGTCAAGGGAGGTCAGGTTAATCGCTTGGGAAAAATCTGCAGCCAAATGTTGCCATTTCCAATTTTCTTGCCTTGCTTTTGATTAACTTCTAATCACTTAAAAACATATTGAGGGTGAATAAGAACAAATATACTCTTCCAGTATTCTTCTGGGTAGTGTCAGTGTCCTTGTGAGAGACATTAGGGAATAAATGGCTGTGTGTACACACAGGCACATGCATGTGCACACAAATGAGCACACATACACGCACATTCCCCTTCACATGTCCCGACCACCGCCCTGGTCTCACCCCACAGCAAGCATGATGAATTCACATCCTGAGGGGGGTGTACCACCAGCAAAATCTGACCGGAGGAAACAATTTCAATTCAATCAGAGGCCTCCTGTGGTTGAAGTTTACAAGGAGTGCTGCCAAATCCCACTCTCTTGGCGGACAAACTGTGCAGACTTCGGGCCTGTGGGGAGGGTGAGGCGAGTTTCTTGCTTTCAAAAGAGGGTCAATCCAAGCTGTTTGTATTATTTCGATATTGTTTTTCCTATGGAGCCGGGGGTTGGTGGGGTGGGGGTGGGAAGTTCTTTCCTTGTTCCTGATATTTTCCAGAGATCAAAATTAAAACACAATGCGCTAAGAGTAATCAGCAAGCCTTCAGAAGAATTGCATGTACTTTTGATTTCTATAAAAACCCACACAACACTTCTTTAACCCTTAATTCGGCGCAGAGGTACACAGCTGAGCAGGGAGCTTCAGGTCTCAGCACAGATACCCGCTTTCTAAGCCTTCTGCCTATTTAGCAGGTAATTTGGACGGCTTCACCACCAAGAAGTGTTGTTGGTTCATCCATTTGCACTGGGTCCTAAGGAGTTGACAGAAGTCAGTTCCTGCTCTTCAGGAAGTTTCTGTGTGAGGCCCACAGTGTGGACATGAACACGCTTATAAGGCGGTTTTTGACCAGCCATGCATCCTTTTACTTACTCGGACAGCAAGTACAAACCCCCACTATAATCCAGGGACTGTGTACCAGGCATACAAAATGAACGATACCAAAAGAGAGTGCCCTCAGGGAGCTTCCAGTCTAGAGGGCAAATCCAAACAGAATGAAATGCCGACTGGCAAATGATGACAGAATTGTGTCTTTAGGCTTTCTTTGGTAGCAAGGAACAGGATGCCACTCAAATATCTCACATAAGGACAACAATAGCCAGGCACGATGGTGTGTGCCTGCGATCCCAGCTACTTTGGAGGCTGAGGTGGGAGGAGCGCTTAAGCTAGGGAGTTTGAGGATCAGTGAGCTATGACTGCGCCACTGCATTCCAGGCTGGGTGGCAGAGCAAGACACTGTATCTAAAGAAAAATAAAGGACGAGAGGAATCGCACGGAACCAAGGAAAGCGTTATTGACAGGCTTCTGGGAAGTTGGAAAGTCATGTGAAAATGGGAAGGAGGTGCAGGATCCCAGGCAGCTTTAATAACTACTCATCACCCAGCCACACCTGTTGGGGTGACAACTCTTTTTTGCTTCTCCCGCTTCCGCTTCATAATCTCCCTCTACCCCCCATATCCTCTCTACTGTGTGTTTCTGGCATGCTCATCCTGGCAGCTTACTCACAACTTCTACTGACCACCTTGGGACGTCTCAATCCTGTCTTCTCTCTCGTGTCTTCCAGCTTCTTCTCCTCAAACCAAGTGTCCAATCTGATGCTCCAAATGAGAAGATACTATGGTTTAATATGGGGGAGACCAAAACCTGGAATTTATTTATAAAAAATTGTGTATTTATCCTTACATGTTTAAACTTCAGTCACCTTCAAGATTCTCTCCATTTGATGCACTACATCTACTGAGATGCTTTTTCCACTGCTCAAAATGGTTTTTGAATGCGTCAATTTTGATCCTTTTAGTGCTTCTTGCCATTTTTCGTTTCTTCTCTTCTATATCGGCAAAATGTTTCCCTTTAGGAGTTTTTTTTCATCTGGGGAACAAAATAAAGTCACTCAGGGTGAGATAGCGTAAACAGGGAGGGTGGGGCTCGGTGTCATGCTGTTTTTGGTCAAAAGCTGCTCACAGTGCGGTGTGGGCAGGCGAGTTGTCATGGTGGAAGAACCAGTTACTTGTTTGCCACAACTCAGGACTTTTTTTTTCCTGTTTGCTGACTCTGAAAGGATCTGGCCCTTGAGGGCCCCTCATTCTCACTCCCTTGGAGGCTCACAGACCATACTTAGATGTGCTGTTCGAATCATTGTATCTGCAGTGATTGTGATGTCTGTGGAATGCAGGCAGAGGAAACAAGAGTGCAGCCGGGAAACTGAATGGAGAAGTCAGCTTTGGGGAGCTTGTAGGTTGTTACCAATTGCAAATTACAAACATTTATGAGAAAGTAGCTCAACTGAGAATAAGGTATAAGGTAAAAGATACAATTTGGTATCTCTGTGACATTCAACCATCAGTCAATTTTGCTAAATCTAACTCTACTTTCGTCTCAGAAGCAGAAAAAACAATCCTTCACGACTCGTTTTTGAGTAGCAATGCCTTTTAGGACACACGAGTTCTCTCTCTAGATACAGAGATGCAATGTTGCAGGGAACTTGGTCAACAAAGAGCCGAATTTATGGCTTTTCCCAGCCTTTACTTATATAAAACCTTCTGGAAATAAAGGGCACTCTTGTGCCTTGTGGGCATTTTGCACTTGCTGTGAGCCTTCTTTGCTCACTTGGTACTTTTCTTTTTCAAAAAGGAGAATGAGGTTTCTGCTTTCTGATCTCTGCCATATGAAAAATTAGAAAGGAAAACTACTTTGTGCTTGGTTTTTACCTGTTATTTTACTTAATCCTCACACAACTCTATGAGATAAATATTTATTGTCACTATCCCCATCTTACAGACAAGAAAACCGAGAAACAGGTCAACTTACTTGCTTGACATCACCCAGCTAATCATTGCCGTGACCATGAAGCCAGGTCTACCTGACTCTCAAGGCCCATTCATTCTCTGAGTCATCTTCCCCCACAAAGCTGGAAGGAAGAAACTAGGACCATCTCCACATGTTTGTCTTAGTCCATTGGGCTGCTGTGACAAATTGCCATAGACTGGTAATTTATTTCTCACAGTTCCGGAGGCTGGAACATTTAAGATCAAGGCACTGACAAATTCAGTGTCTGGCGAGAGCCATCTTCCTGGTTCATAGATGACATCTTCTCACTGTGTCCTCACAGGGCAAAAGAAGGAGAAAACTCTTTGGAGTCTCTTTTATAAGGACACTAATCCCATTCATGAGGGCTCCACTCTCATAAGCTAATCATCTCTCAAAACCCCACCTCCAAATACCATCATGTTGGTGATCAGATTTCAACACATTAATTTTAGGGGGACATAAACATTCAAGCTAGACCTGATGTGGTGGCTCATGCCTATAATCCCAGCACTTTGGGAGGCCCAGGTGGGAGGATTGCTTTGACCCAGGAGTTCAAGATCTGCATGGGAAACATGGCAAGACCTCATCTCTACAAAAAATTTTTTTAAAAAGGCAAGCGCAGTGGTGTGCACCTGTAGTCCCAGCTATTTGTAAGGTTGATGCGGAAGGATCACCTGAGCCTGGGAGGTTGAGGTGATGAGCTGTGATGAGCTGTGATCATGCCACTGAACTCCAGTCTGGGCAACAGAGTGATACTCCGACTCAAAAAATAAAAAAATAATAAAAAAATAAAAATTTAGTCTATAGCAATGATTATATCCAACATCCTTTTACCTCTCATTTCCCCCAATCTCTTCATTCTAAACTCTTCTGTTTTAAAGCTTGATCTTATCTCAAAATTAATATTGAATTGTTTAATTGTAATATTTAATCATGTCAGGCAGGTTTTTAATATAGTATTTTTTTTTTTATTAATCAGTATTTTTTATTATGGTTTTGTGGGGTACAGTTAAGGGTTAGGTGTACAATGACGTTTCATTCAGGCACCCTGTAGATAAGAAGTGTTTTCCCATCCAACATAGTATTTTTCAAGCTGAAGTTCACACCCATTAATGGGTCATGACATCAATTTAAAGGGTTGACCCTAGCATTAAAAAAAAAAAAAAAAAAAAATATATATATATATGTATAAACAGAATAGGAAGTTTTTCTATTTCTATGAACACTTACATATATATATATATTCATGTAGAAAGGAAGAAGTACTATTATATGCTTGTGTATTTGTGTATTGTGTCATAATGCAGAATGTTCTTATTCTGGGTCATGGTCAGGAAAAGATCCCTATTCATTACCAAATTATGCCTTTTATGACCAGTCCAAGCCATTTTTAAGAATACACATTTTTGAAAACATATTTGAAGCAAAATCTACAATTCCCGTGGGATGAAAAGTCATCATGATCTGACCCCTGCTGACTTTTATAGGCTTATTTGCAGCCAATTTGTTCATAACACTTTATATTTCAGCTCTACTGAATCAGTTTTTCCAAACAATCTTACAGGGTTATAATTTATATCCAATAAAATGCACTAGCTCTAAGTGCATAGCTTGAGATATTTTGTACACATCGGTTTAACTACCATTGTGTTGAATAAACTCAGCACTTCCATCACCCTAGAGGATTACCATGTGCCCCCACCTGCCTACCTAGGCCCAACCAGCCATTAAAACCAAGTCTACCTGACTCTCAAGGTCCATTCATTCTCTGAGTCAACTTACTCCATACAGCTAGAAGGAAGAAACTAGGACCATCCCTACATGTTTATCTTAGTCCATTTGGTACATTATATAACAATTAAGTAGACTTGCCTTTTCTATAATTTTATATATAACATATATACTCTTAGTGTCTGAATTTGTTCACTTAATGTTTTGAGACAACAGTGCTCTTGTATGTATCTGCATATCATTCTTTTCATTGATGAGTAATGGTCCATTACACCAATACAGCACAACTTATTTATTAATCTGAAAGTAGATGCTTGGCTTGTTTCAGTTTTTGGCTATTATTAATAAATGAGCATTTGGGTCAATATTTTGTGTGACATATATTTCATTGTGGGACGGGATAAATATCTACGAGTGCAGCCGTGCTCGGTGGCTCAGCCTGTAATCCCGTGCTTTGGGAGGCCGAGGTTAGTGGATTGCCAACCCGCCTGGACAACTTGGTGAGACCTCATCTCTACAGTAAATCAAAAAATTTGCCGGGTATGGTAGTGCGCGCCTGTAGTTCCAGCTACTTGGAAGGCTGAGGCGGAAGGATTGCTGGAGCCCAGCAGTTCGAGGCTGTGGTGGCCGGGAGCGGTGACTGCACTCCAGTCTGAGCAACAGAGTGAGACTCCAACTCAAAAAAAAAAAAAAAAAATCTAGGAGTGCAATTACTGGATTGTAGGGTACCTGTATGTTTAACTGCATAAACAATTACCAACTTCTTTAAAGTTTTTCGATGTGATTATACTGTTTTACATTCCTACTGGCAATGCATGACTGTTCTCATTGCTCACCATATCCTCGCCAGCAGTTGGCTGTATAAAACTTTAAAATTTTTAGCTATTCTAAGAGATATGTGGTGGCATCTTATTGTGGTTTTAATTTCTACTCTTTGATGACTAAGGATATTTTTGTGTACTTATTTGCCATTTGTTTATTTTCTTCAGTGAAGTGTCTGTTCAAATCTTTTGTCCATTTTTTCCCCCTAGGATCTGTTGCCTTTTTATGGCTGAGTTTTGCTTGTATGTTCTGAATAAAAGTCTTTTGTAAGATACATACATTGCAAACATTTTCTTCTGGTCCTTGACTTGCCAATTAATTTTCTGGATGGTGTCTTTTGAAGAGCAAATATTTTGAATTTTAATGAAGACAATTGTATCAATCTTTGTTATAGTTAGTGTTTTTTGTGTCCTCAGAAATCTTTGCTTATCTCAAAGCTATGACTATTTTCTCCTAGACATTTTGGTTTTAAATTTTACATTTAGTTCTATGATCCATTTCAAGTTAATTTTTTGTCTGTGGCAGGAATTTGGGACTAAGTTTCATTGTTGTTCTGGGATCATTTATTAAAAAGTCTATTTTTCCCCTGTTGCACTAATTTTGCACTTTTGTCAATAATCAATTGGCCATACATGTGTAGGCCTATTTCTGGACTTTTCTTTCTATTCCAAGCATCTATATGTCTATCTTTATACCAACACCATACTGTCTGAATTACTGTTGATTTATAGTAAGTCTTGAGATCAAGTAGTATAAGTTCTTAACTTTGCTCTTCTTTTTAAAATTTGTTTTGGCCATTCAAGGACCTTTTCTTTTCCATATCAATCTTAGAATCTATTTGTCAATCTCTACCAGAAACCTGCTGTGATTTTAACCAGAGTAATTGGATTAATTAGGGAAGAAGTGATATTTTACACTTTCCCCCTATAGACCATTTAGGGAGGAAGTGTTTTTTTTTCTGAGTTGGAGTCTCACTCTGGCTCCCAGACTGGAGTGCAGTGGCATGCTCCCGGCCACCGCAGCCTTGAACTGCTGGGCTCTGCTAATCCTTTCGCCTCAGCCTTCCAAGTAGCCGGAACTACAGGCGCACACTACCACGCCCGGCTAATTTTTGATTTATTGTAGAGACCAGGTCTCGCCAAGTTGCCCGGGTGGGTCTCAAACCCGCGGGCTCAGGCAATCCACTTGCCTCAGCCTCCCAAAGTGCTGGGATTACAGGCTGAGGCACTGAGCCCGGCCAGAAGTGATATTTTAACAATGTTGATCATTAAGTTCATAAGCAGAT
This sequence comes from Carlito syrichta, assembly GCF_000164805.1. Lineage (NCBI taxonomy): Eukaryota > Metazoa > Chordata > Mammalia > Primates > Tarsiidae > Carlito > Carlito syrichta. The sequence continues at coordinate 320,252 of NW_007249891.1, read as the reverse complement.
ATATCTCTTTTAATTTAACCTCCACTGTCTCTTAGGAATGTTTTATAATTTCAGGATACAGATATTGCACATATTTTATTTTATTTGTTCCTAAATATTTCATATTTCTTTATACTATTATAAATGGTAACTTTTAAAAATTTCACTTTCTGAATTTGTAATAAACTTTATTTTTTAGCACAGTTTTAGGTTTGCAGCAAAATTGAGCAGAAGATAGATTTCCCATATATCCACTGCTCCCACATACACACGGCCATCACCACTCTCAAAGTCCTGCACCAGAGTGGTAATGACAAAATCAATGAACTTACAATGGCACATTATCATCACACAAAGTCTATAGTTACAATAGGTTTCACTCTGGTGTTGTATATGCTATAGGTTTTGACACATGTATAATGAATGGCATGTATCCACCATTATAGTATCTTACAGCGTAGTTTCATCACCCTAAAAATTCTCTGTGCTCTGTCTATTCATCCCTTTCTCCTCCCTTAACCCCTGGCAACCACTGATCATGGTACTGTCTCTACAGTTTTATCTTTTCCAGAATGTCATATAGTTAGAATCATAAGATATGTAGCCTTTTCACTCGGTAGTATACATTTAAGAGTCCTTCATGTCTTTTCTTTCTTTCTTTTTCTTTCCTTTTCTTTTGAGTTGGAGTCTCTCTCTGTTGCCCACGCTGGATTGCAGTGGCACAATCATGGCTCACCACAGTCTTGACTTTCTGGGCTCAGGCAATTCTTCTGCTTCAGTCTCCCAAGTAGCTGGGACTATAGGTACATGCCATCATATGTACCTGTAGAGACAATTTTTTTGTAGAGACAGCCTTACTCTGTTGCCTAGGCTGGTCTGGATCTCCTGGGCTTAAGTAATTCTCTTGTCTCAGCCTCCCAAAGTGCTGGGATTATAGGTGCGAGCTGCCACGCTCAGCTCTCCGTGTTTTTTTCATGATTTGATAACTCATTTCTTTTTATCATTGAATAATATTACATGATCTGGTTGTACCACAGTTCATCCATTCACCTCTGAAGAATATCTTGGTTTCTTTCAAGTTTTGACAGTTATGAATAGATCTACTATAAACATTTATCTGTAGGTTTTTGATTGGACACAAGTTTTCAATTCATTTGGGTAGTACCACGGAGCACAATTACCAAACCACATGGTAAGAGTTTGTTTAGTTTTGCGAGAAACTGCCAAGCTGTCTTCCAAATTGGCTGTGCCATTTTGCATTCCAACCAGCAGTGAATTAAAGTTCCTATTGCTCCACATCCTCACCAGCATTTAGTATCATCACTGTTTTGGACTTTGGTCATTTTAATATATGTGTAGTGGTGTCGCATTGCGGTTTTAAGCTGCAATTCCCTAATGACAAGATGTTGAGCATTTTTTTCATATGCTTATTTGCCATCCGTATATCTTCTTGGGTGAGGTGTCCGTTCAGGTATTCTGCCCATTTTATTTTTATTTTTTCAATTAAAATTTTTTTTATTTTGAGATAATTGTGGTTTCACATGTAATTATAATAAATAACACAGAGAAATCTTATGTACCCTTTACTCAGTTTCTTTTCTTTTCTTTCTTCTTTTTTTTTTTGATTTTGATCATCTAGGCTGGAGTGCAGTGGCACAATCATGGCTCACCACAGCCTCAACCCCTTGTATACTGCCCATTTTTAATCAAGGTTGTTTGTTTTCTTATCATTGAGTTTTAGGAGTTCTTGGTATGTTTTACGTAATAGTCTTTTATTAGTAAGTGTTCTGTAAGTATTTTCTCCTAGTTTATGCCTTGTCTACTCATTCTCTTGATAGTGCCTTTCTCAGAGCATAAGTTTTTAATTTTAATGAAGTCCAGCTTATCAATTCACTATTCCATGGATTATATCAACTATCTTTTTGCTAATATATAATATGCAATTGATTTTTATTATTATTTTCTTACTATGCTCACTTATTTTTCATAGTTTTTTAATCAGTGACTTTTTTTAAAACTTTTTTTATTATACAGATGTGGGATACAATTCAGAGTTAGGTATACAAACATTGATCATGCAGGTACCCTTGTTGATGAGGTATGCCCCTC
>NW_007249891.1:314452-317810 GCF_000164805.1 Carlito syrichta | reverse complement strand
GTCCAGCTTTGATGAGCAACATGGTTGGTTCCATGTTTTTGCTATTGTGAATAGAGCTGCAACAAACATAACGTGTGCAGGTATCTTTTTTGTAAAATGATTTGAGTTCCTCCAGCTATATTCCCAATAGGGGAATTGCTGGGTCATATGGAAGGTAAATTTCTACTTCTTTCAGAAACTACCACACTGTCTTCCAAAGAGATTGCACTAGTTTGCATTCCCACCAGCAGTGTAGAAGAGTTCCTTTTTCTCCAAATCCTCTCCAGCATCTGTTGTTGTTTGTTTTGATGGCCATTCTTGCTGGGGTTAGGTTGTATCTCAATCTGGTTTTGATTTGCATTTCTCTGATGATGAGTGAGGCTGAGCACTTTTTCATGTGTCTGTTGGCTGCCCGTATATCTTCTTTTGAGAAGTGTCTATTCATGTCTTTTCCCACTTTTTAATGGGGCTGTTTGTTTTTTTCCTTTCGGCGCATTTGAGTTCCTTGTAGATACTAGATGTTAGACCTTTGTCATATACACAGTTGGCAAATATTTTTTCCCATTCTGTGGGCTGTCTCCCTGCTTTCTTGATGGTTTCTTTTGCTTTGCAGAAGCTCATTAGTTTGATGTGGTCCCACTTGTCTATCTTATTTCTTAAGGTATTGGACTTTAGGGTTCTTAATAGGAATTGGTTGTCAGTTCCAATTTCTATAAGGGTGTCTCCTGTGTTTTCTAAGATTCTTATAGTTTGAGGTTTTACGTTTAGGTCTTTGATCCATTTAGAGTTAATTTTTGTGTATGGTGATAGGTAGGGGTCCTGTTTCAATCTTCTGCACGTGGTCAGCCAGTTTTCCCAGCACCTTTTACTGAATAGGTTCTCCTCTCCCCAGTGGTTATTGTTGAAGGCTTTGTCAAAGATGAGTTGGTTGAGGAATTGAGGCTTTGCTTCCGGAATCTCTAACCTGTTCCATTGGTCTATGTGCCTGTTCTTGTACCAATACCAGGCTGTTTTGATTACTGTAGGCTTATAATAAAGTTTGAAGTCTGAAAGTGTGATACCTCTCGCTTTATTTCTTTTGCTAAGGATTGTTTCGGCTGATCGTGGTCGTTTGTGTTTCCATATGAATTTCTGTATTGTCATTTCGAGGTCTGCGAAGAATGATGTTGATAACTTAATGGGTATTGCGTTGAATCTATAGATTGCCTTTGGTAGGCTGGGCATCTTAACATTGTTGATTCTTCCTATCCATGAGCATGGAATATTTTTCCATCTGTTTGCGTCTTCTTGGATTTCTTTGAGCAGTGTTTTATAGTTCTCATTGTAAAGCTCTTTCCCTTCTCTGGTTAGGAAGATGACAAGGTATTTCTTTCTTTCTTTTTTTTTTGTGTGACTATTGTGAATGGGATTATGCTTTTAATTTGAGTCTCTGTCTGCTTGTTGTTGGTGTATAGGAATGCAACTGTCTTTTGCACATGTATTTTATACCCTGAGACTTTGCCTAAGTCCTTTATCAGTCCAAGCAGGTTTTTGACAGATTCTCTTGGATTTTCAAGGTATAGGATCATATCATCAGCAAAGATGGTTAACTTGACTTCCTCTTTTCCTATTTAGATACCCCTGATTTCCTTCTCTTGTCTAATTGCCCAAGCTAAGACTTCAAACACAATGTTGAACAGGAGGGATGAGAGTGGGCAGCCTTGTCTTGTTCCAGTTTTCAGGGGAAATGTTTTCAGTCTCTGTTCATTTAACAATATGTTAGCTGTGGGCTTATTGTAGATGGCACTTAATATTTTGAGGTATGTTCCTTCTATATCTAGGTGTTTCAGGGTTTTTATCAAGAAGGGATGCTGGATTTTATCAAAAGTTTTTTCTGCATCTAATAAGATAATCATGTTGTTCTTGTTTTTACATCTGTTGATGTATTTAATTACATCTATGGTCTTGTGAATGTTGAATCAGCCCTGCATCCTGGGGATGAAGCCTACTTGGTCATGGTGGATAATTTTTGAGATGTGTTTTTGGATCCAACTTGCTAGAATCTTGAGGATTTTTGCATCTACGTTCTTCAGGGATATTGGCCTATAGTTCTCTTTCTTTGTTGGATCTTTTCCTGGTTTGGATATCAGTGTGAGGTTAGCTCCATTAAATGATTTGGAGACAATTTCATCTTTCTCAATTGCCTGGAATACTTTCAATAGGATTGATATCGGCTCCTCCTTGTACATTTTGTAGAATTCTGCTGGAACACCATCCAGTCCAGTGCTTTTTTTTGTAGGTAGTTTTCTTATGACAGAGTCAATTTCCTGGGTTGTTATGGGCCTATTTAGTATCTTGATGTCTTCTTGTTTCAACGTGGATAGGTTGTTCATTCTGGCTAGGGTTCCATCAATCTTGTTAATTCTTTCAAAGAACCAGCTTTTTGTTTTGTTGATGTTTTCTATAATATTGTTGTCTTCTACATCCCATATTTGGGATTTTATTTTGGTGCTTTGGATTCTTCTGCTAAGGTTAGGGTTTTAGTGGTCTTCTCTTTCTAGCTCCTTTAGGTGGTATGTTAGACTCTCCACTTGTGATCTTTCCATTTTCTGGATGTGTGCTCATAGAGATATAAATTCCCCTCTTAGAACTGTTTTCATGGCATCCAGAGGTTTTGGTAAGATGTTTCTTTATTTTCATTTGTTTTCAGGAATCTTTTAATTTCTGCTTTGATTTCAGTGTTTATCCAGTAGTTGTTCAGCATCATGCTGTTTAGTGTCCAAGTCCTTGTGGGCTTTGGGGAAATGTTGTTGGTGTTGATATTTATTTTTATTCCACTGCGTTCTGAGAATGTTCATGACCTGATTTCAACTTTATGGAATTTGTTTATGCTTGATTTATGGCCAAGGATGTGATTGATCTTGGAGTATGTTTCATGTGGTGATGAGTAGAATGCATACTCTGTGATTGTTGGGTGGAATAATCTGTAGGTATCTATTAAGTCCATTTAGTCAAGTATCAAGTTTAGTTCTGAATCTCCTTGTTGATTTTTGCCTTGATGACCTATCTAGGGCTATTAGTGGGGTATTCAAGTCTCTTGCTATAATAGTGCTAGAATCAATATCCTTTTTTAGTTTACTTAGTAGTTGCTTTATAAATGCTGGTGCTCCTATGTTGGGTGCATATATGTTTAGGATGAATATTTCTTGTTGATTGATTGAACCTTTTATCATTATGTAGTATCCTTTTGCATCTTTTTTCATTTTTGATAGCTTAAAGGTTGTTTTGTCAAATATTAAGATTGCAACTCCTACCTTCTTTTGTGATCCATTTGCCTGGAAACTTGTTTTACATCCTTTAACTTTGAGTCTGTGTGCATCTCTTGTGGTAAGATGAGTCT
>NW_007249891.1:247242-314432 GCF_000164805.1 Carlito syrichta | reverse complement strand
TCATAGATGGCACTTACTATTTTGAGGTATGTTCCTTCTATACCTAGGTGTTTGAGGGTTTTTATCAAGAAGGGATACTGGATTTTATCAAGTTTTTCCTGCATCTAATGATATAATCATGTGGTTCTTGTTTTTACATCTGTTGATGTATTTAATTACATTTATGGTTTTGCAAATGTTGAGCCCACCCTGCATCCTGAGGATGAAGTCTGCTTGGTCATGGTGGATGATTTTTGAGATGTGTTTTTGGATCCGATTTGCTAGAATCTTGTTGAGGATTTTTGCATCTATGTTGATTAGGGACATTGGCCTGCAGTTCTCTTTTTTTGTTGGATCTTTACCCGGTTTGGGTATCAGTGTGATATATCAGTAACTTTTCTGTAGATTCCTTGAGGCTCTATACATACACAATCTTGCCATATGCAAATGAAGACAGTTTTACTTCTTTCTTTATAAACTGTATGCCTTTAATTTTTTTTCTCACCTTGTTGCACTGTATAAAACTTATAGTATAATATAGAAGTGGTGAGATCAAGATATCCTTGTACTGTTGTAAATCTTAGGAGAAAAGCATTCAGTCTTTCACCATTAAATATGATGTTAGTTCAGTTTTTTTTGTAGACACCCTTTATCAGGTTGAGGAAATTCTTTTCTATTTAGGTAACCTTTTATCATAAATGGGTGTTGAATTTTGTCAAGTATGCTTTCTCTGTCTATTGAAATTAAATCATTTTTCTATTTTAATATAGTGAATTATATTGACTGATTTCAAGAGTCAAAGCAACCTTGCATTCCTAAGAAAAATCACACTTGGTCATGATGCATTATCATTTTTATACCTTTCTGGATTCCATTTGCTAATATTTTGCTACAGATTTTTGTGTCTATGTTCATGACACATATTGATCTGTAACTTCTTTTTTTTCCTTCAGGGGTCTCACTCAGTGAACAAGACTGGAGTGCAGTAGCGTGATAGTGGCTCACCGTAGCCTTGACCTCCTGGGCTCAGGTGATCCTTCTGTCTCAGACTCCTGAGTAGCTGGGATGCATGCCACCATGACTGGCTAATTTAAAAATTTTTTTTTTGTAGAGACAAGATCTCACTGTGTTGCCCAGGTTTGTCTTAAACTCCTGGGCTCAAGCAATCCTCTTGCTTTGACCTCTCAAAGTGCTGGGATTACATGTGTGAGCCACTGCAACCAGCAAGCTGTAGCTTTTTAAAGTGATATCTGCCTCATTCTGGTGTCAGGGTAATTCTGAACTCATAACATAAGTTACAAAATGTTCTCTTTTATTTTCTGAAAGGTTCATTGTTGGTATACAGTAGGTATAATTTCTTTCTTAAATGTTTGGTAGAATTCACTAGTGGAGACATCTGGATCTGGAGTTCTATTTTGGGGAAAATTTAAAACTCTTAATTCAATTTATCTAATAGATATAGAACAGATTAGCTATTTCTTCTTCAGTGAACAGTCGTTTGTGTCTTTCAACAACTTTGTCCATTTCATCTAAGTTGTGAAATGTATTGGCATGATATTGTTCATAATATTCCATTAATACTCTTTTAATGTCTATAGGATCTGCTCACTCTTTCATTCTTGACATTGGTAATTTGTGTCATTACCCTTATTTGCTCTGTTTAGTTTTACTGGAGACTTTTCAGTGTAATTGATCATTAAAAAAAACCCAACTTTTGATTTTATTAATTTTCTCTATTGTTGTTTTCTCTATTTCAATGATTTCTGTTATTTCCTTTATAATTTCCGTCCTCTGCATGGTTTGGGTTTATTTGTTCTTCTCTTTCAAATTTCTTTCTTTCTTTTTTTTTGAGTTGGAGTCTCACTCTGTTGCCCAGACTGAAGTGCAGTGATACGCTCCCGGCCACCTCAACCTGCTGGGCTCTGGCAATCCTTCTACCTCAGCCTTCCAAGTAGCTGGAACTACAGGCGCATGCTACCACGCCTGGCTATTTTTTGATTTATTGTAGAGACGAGATCTCGCCAAGTTGCCTGGACAGGTTCGAGACGCGCAGGTTCAGAAAATCCTCTCGCCTCGGCCTTCCAAAGTGCTGGAATTACAGGATGAGCCACCGAGCCTGGCTCAAGATACAAATTTAGATCATTGTCTGAGACTTTTCTATTTTTCTAACGTAAGTATAATGCTATATATTTCCCTCTTAGCATTGTTTTAGCCTTCAATGAGGATGCTTCTTTTCATAGTTCCCTTGTGGTTAATTCCACACATTGGGGTATGCAGTGGTATTTCAGGAGCTATTGAGAGTACTGGAATAAACAAGGTGCTTCTTGAAGCATCCATTTTGCTAGAAGTTTTGGGGAAATTGGGGGAAACAAACATGGATGTATGATGGAGTAGACTGCAAAACATTTCAAGGTTTTCAGAAATGTGGAAAAGAACTTTAATTTCATGGTGGTGGATGGATCCTTTGTAGTAAAGATATCGTAGCTTCCTCATCAGAAGCCCTGGGAAACTCAATGAAAAATGTCAAGAATCCTATCCAGAATCATAATCTTCACCCTTGTTAGCATTTATGGTAATATTTCTGTCTTTATCATGTATAAGTTGTGCGAATTTTTTCATTTAACACCAAGTCAGATTCTCCTGGGCTTCTAGATTAATAGGCATAAAGAAAGGGATACCAGTATGGGATTAATGTCAGCATGCTTATTGTATACCTATGACATTCTAGGGTAAGCTTGTCTTCTGAATATCATTTCTTTTGCATTTACCTTGCTAAGATAAATGGGAAGGAAGTGGGGAAGATGGAGGTGAAGGTAAGTGGAAATGGCCAAGCTATTTTCAGTCTTGAAAGAAGGAAAGATAGAGTGTGGTGAGGAAGTGAGACCATGTTACAGAAGCAATGCTTAGGACTAGGCAAACGGGCTCTCTTGCAGTGGGATTAGGATGCCAGGGGAAATGACTTGACAGTCACCAAAGTGAGCAAACATAGTCATCTCTTGGCTCCTAGCCCATGTCCAAGACTTCACTTCACACCTTTAGTCCCTCTTGCTGCCTTAACTTTTTTTTTTTTGAGTTGGAGTCTCACTCTGTCGCCCAGACTAGAGTGCAGTAGCATGCTCCCGGCCACCACAGCCTCGACCTTCTGGGCTCTGATGATCCTTCCGCCTCAGTCTTCCAAGTAGCTGGAACTACAGGCGCGCACTACCACGCCCAGCTAATTTTTTGATTTATTGTAGAGATGAGGTCTCGCCAAGTTGCCCAGGCGGTTCTCAATCCTGTGGGCTCAGGCAATTCCTGTATAGGGGGGGAAATCACTAAATTGGCAACAAATGTACCAAGGACAACTGGAAAAGGAAATTAGAATTTCTTATTAGCTTTAATTTTCTTTCAGGAAAATACCGCAGATTATTGCCGATATAGGAGGATGCCCAGATTACATGACGAATCTGGTTATGACATGCATATTGTACAATGAAGTCACTTCAGGTGTTTTCCTCTTCAGTTATGAAAGCATTAATAGTGAAAGGAGTTTAAGAGACAGGAAGCTTTGTATGCCTGTCAGACCTCGATGACATTGAAAGGGATGTGCTCTATAATATGGGGCCCGACAGTAAATACCTGCTGTGCTTTGCAGTTGCTTCTACTCTTATTGCTGGGTTAGCTTGATTTTTTGAACCCTGTTAATGTGTAAACACCCCTGGGAAGGATATTTACTTTTCTTCATCATAGTGCAGTTGTGAAAGCAGAAAGGAGTGAGGAACACCACAGATCATCCTGGTTCTAGTTACTCTACCACTGGATTTCTGTGACTAACAGACATGACCCTTCTTTCAATTTCCATGACCTAGTCCGTACAAAAAGCAGCTGAACTTGAAGATCTCCAGTGTCCCTTTCAGGTTCAACTTTCTGTGAGTTTGTGACAAAAGACGGCAGGCAGGGCCATTTTTGGAATGGGACTCGAGTGAACAGGTTTTTACTTTGGGACAAAGGGCCAGAAATAGGGAGGCTACCTAATGCGAAACATATCTTATACTATATTTATGTCAAGGAAAATTCCTGGGGCTCTAGACCTAAATGACCATAATGGTAATCAAAACTATGGTTAGTGCCTGTTCTGTCCTTCTGTTACTCTTTACCTCAACTACTCATGATTCAGGAGAATTGTTGATGGATGGACCATGGCACGCACATCCTTGACTAGGTCTGCATTGCTCCCTGGGTTCTAAATCCTTTCAACATCCTTAAGAATCAGCTTGTACCTATCTATACCTCTGTATGGTGAGGTGGGGCAGATGTGTGTGTGACTATCCAGCTTGTTGGTCTTACTCTATCTCAATAACTTACCAAGCAGAAAAGGGGAAAACAGACTTGCATCAGCAAGAAAGTAAATTGATTCATATACAAATAGCCAGGTGGAGATGTCCAGTAGACAATTGGAAATACGAGTTGAGGGCTGAGGAGAGAGCTGAGTCATTTATAAATTGGAGGTCCTTGCTGCCCCTGTTGATGTCCATGACTTCTACCTTTTTAAAAACATACTAATGCATGTGAATTTACTTCTGATATTCTACAGCATCAATTAGATAAATAAGACATGACGCAAAAATTTAAAAACATTTTGAAGGATTTATATGTTTTCAGAATCCTAAATGTGACCACTTCTTTCTTTTTAAGTGCCCAGGGAGAGGGTGAGAGCCAAAGTCAAGGTTGGGGTTGGTGCTCTGGAGAGTAGTTTTTGATTCTGTTTATGTTTCTCATGTATTGCTCGATTTCTAAAGCAGGGACAGTTCAGTTTCAGTCCCATTTCAAGTCAGACAGAGTTCCCCTGTGAAGTGGAAGTTTTGGGGGATGTTTTCAGTATCTATGGGCTGTGGGTGCAGGGAGGAGAGGCAAGCAGGGCGCAGGCGCTGGTGTAACTTCTCTCCCTTTCTCAGGAAGGTGAGAGTGAGGAATCCTCCCCCTACATTCCTGGCCTTTCCCAGTCAGCATAAGTAAGCCCCTTGCAGAGGGCTGGAGCTCTCTGACTAGAGGCATGCACTGGCTTCCAGATAAGTAACTGGTAGTGTCTGTCATGACCTGCTGACCCCTTTATAGGACCACTGTAAAGATAAAATGACTTACAGTCTTTCTTTTTTCTTTTTTCTTAATGTCTGCCTGCGACCTTCATAGGCATCACGATATTTTGTGTTTATCATTAATCTTCCAGTTGAAAGCGTCCCCTATTGTCCCTTCTTGTTCCTGCCACAAGCCATCTGCAGTTCAGGTTATCAACTTTCTCAGAAAATGTTCTCTGAAAGCCAAAATGTCGGTGAGTTAGACTGGGCCATTTCAGCCCGCCCCTCTTCACCCAGCGCAAGTGAGGCATCATCTCCTTCTGATAACGGCCTTGGGCTGAGGGCACGGGGGAGGATGGTTTTATGCCACAGATACCTCATTTGTCAAGGCTGTCTTCCGAATCCCCCGCCTCAGGTCCATTATCACAGACCTAGAACAATTGTTTTTATTCGATGGTTTATAATATATTACCTCTTTGACCAGCAGGCTAAACCCGAGCACCCTTCTGACTCCTGTGCTGTCATTAACATGCTTCTTAACTCAAAACAGCTGTTCCTCCTCCTCCTCTCAGCCCCCCCCACCTCCCCTCCCCCAATCTTTCCTTTGCTCTTTAGACAAACTTGGCTTATCCAGAAACTTTGGGGAAAAAACTATTCTTGAGTTAATGAGAGTTTTGAGTAAAAGGTAAGGATTTGTCTCTCTCAGCACGGACACTTCTTCAATTTGAAACTTCAATTTGCAAGTCTTTCCAAAATTCATTGCTTACTACCTTCTTAAACAGAGAAAATAGAATATAATGTAACATTTTCTTGATGCCTTGGGATCATTTTGGCGAACAAAGGTTTGGTCACTCTGCCACAATACAACAGAGGCTGGAACGTCTTTGGGGGATACAAGAGCCCTAGATTTCTGGGATTTTGAAGTTATTTTGAAAAATTTTAAATAGACTCCCTGTCTCCCTGTTTTTTGTCAGGCTATTACCTATCACTCTGGTTATCTATGTACCTATCGTCAGAAATTCTTATGCCCCAATTTTCTAATTTCCAATATTTACTGTGAGCACAGAAGACCAACAGACACATACACATACACATGTGCTCATGTAGGAGTGCATTAGAGCTATGTGTAAAGAATTGTGAAGAAGTCCCTGAGGGTTCCCTTTGCGTAAACAAAATATATTGCAAGTTCTCTACTTTGGTTTTGCAGAGAACCTTTTATTGTTTTTTTTCTAATTTCAGAAGCAGAAAGTTGCAAGGCAAATGAGTTTAAGCTTGGTGAACACTTACTTCCACATTTCTAGGAGCCATGTATCTTTCTAGAAAGTTCTTCCTAAGTTACATTCTTTGTTTTAGCATAGGCAATGGTTACTAAAAGGGGATTTCTTATATTACGAGGGGTCCTTCATTTCATTATCCCGACTTCATATGCAAACAATTTCACTATCTTTAAAAACGTTATCGTGATATTCTCATACTACTGTCATTAAAAAAAAAAAAAAACCCACAGGTGTGAAAAACAATCTGCAACAACCCTAAGAGCTAAATCTCTCCCTCTTTCTCCCTTATTGTCCTCTTTGGCAAAGCTCTGTGGAAAGCTAAATAAATGAACAGGGCCATTTGACAGAGTGTAACCCATACCAACCCCATTGTGCAATGCCTTGAACGTAAGTCCTTTTCAACTAAACGGAGGTATATTTTCATTTATATTGTTGACTTTGACCCTGAAGCTTAGCAAAGAACACTTGTGCAACATTTTCCGGATCAATTTATCATCCGCTCAGAGCAGACGTGCATTTTCTTGTCATTAAAGGGAAACCAAACCCATCTACATAATCATCCATTCTGCTTTGTTTCTTCCCAGTCAGTCCTTCATGTTGTAGATTCTGAAATATTAATGAAGGGATGTGAAAGTAATGTGCTCTATTCTCACACCCAGATCCAGTGAGATCTAGGGCATGGCCAGAGAGTGGGAGAATGAGACATGTCCTTGTTTTGCAAAACAATGATGCTCGAAGTCAGGTTGCTGGACTCTGCCTCAGAATCTCCCAGGGTGCTGGCCTAAAATCCAGATTCCTGGGCTGGACTCTACATCTCCTGAATGGAAATTTCTAGAGGATGTGGCTTTGCAATTTGCATTTAAATTGATGCATTTAAAATGGGTTGAGCTAGATGATGTACAGGCTTTTTCTTTACTTCATAAATTCTATGCCTCTGACTCTTCTGTGAATGCTAGTAATAGTTGAATACTTACAGAATATGCACAATAAACTTTATTATTGTCAGAATAAGACCTTTCATTTGCATGGCAGCATTTTTAACTTTTCAGAGTGTTTTCCTGTATAGAAGCTCCTGAGGTGAGCAGGGGAGGTATCATTACCTCCATGTTAGAGATGTGATTGAGGACTCTGAAGTTTAATGACTTGTGCAAACTACATTGTGACTTAGCGGTCAGGAGTGGACTGGCACGCAGGTCTTCTACCCTCATTTACCCACACGTTTGGTGCTCTAAGATCCAAGACATAAGACGTAGCTTTGTGAAAGCGTCCCTTGAAAAGAGACCTGAGTTGCAATCAGTGCCTTCGGAGCCACCCCACCTACTGTGGAGCACACAGTGCATTAGTTCCTGCAAGATGAAAGCATGGACAAAGTTCTGGGCAGTGAGGGCGAAATGGGAATCTTCAAAACAAAGACATTCTCATTCTTCTTCTGTTCATCCCCTTCAATTTTCTGATCGTTTCCCTCCACTCCCTCTTTCTTGTAAAGACTCAAACTCTGAAATAATTATATGAAATTAAGTCGGTAAAAGCCAGGCTTGTTTCCTTAAGATTGATGTGTTAACATTTGGGGCAGTTTTCTCAGGACCCAGGGAGACTATTATTTCTGAGCTTGGCTTTGAGAATCTTCTTTCTCCCCAGGCAGGGGAGAGTCTCTTTCCCCTAAACTCTTTATTTCTTTATTCCACAACACCTCCCCCAAAGACACAGCCTAACTGTGAGCAGAAGTTCATAAAAAGCTTTTTCCTTCTTTCTTTCTTTTTTTAAGTGCTGGAGACTTTTCTTCTCTTACTTCTGGTCATAACGACCCACTGTCCAAAAAGAAGGAGACACATTGGGCTCTAAACTCTCCATGTGAGACTGAATGCAAATTGAATGTCTGGGAGTCTGAGGGAGGTGAGGGAAACACTTCCCAGCTCCATCTGCCTGTTCTTATCTGCCTATCAAGATAAGCAAACTGGTTGGTTGGTAGCAAAAAAGAATCTTTTCATAGAAACTATATTACTGTTTTGAAAAAATAATACTAGGCCAGGCGCAGTGGCTCATACCTGTAATCCCAGCACTTTGGGAGACTGAGGTGGGAGGATTGCTTGAGGCTAGGAGTTTGAGACCAGCCTGGGCAACATAGTGGAATCCCGTCTCTATAAAAAAATAAAAAAAATTAGCCAAGTGTGGTGGTGTGTGCCTGTAGTCCCAGCTACTCGGAAGGCTGAGGCAGAAGGATCACCTGAGCCCAGGAGGTTGAGGCTGTGGTGAGCCATGATCGTGCCACTGCACTGCAGCCTGGGTGACAGAGTGAGGACCCTGACACAGAAAAAAAAAAGAACAAATAATAATAAACACGAAGGTGTGGCCTTGTCTGTCACTTTACTATGTGCAGTAAAATGAGCAAAAGATAGAAAGATGCCTGGGACTCTTTGCATTGGAAAATGGCTTGGGTGCCCTGCTGAAGCCACGCTGAGCTTCCAGTGTTCCTGCGGAGGAGGCCAGTAGGGTCAGGTTCAAGAGGCGCTTGCCTGCCTTGACACATCATCTCTAATTATGACGCCTTTGTAAACCCCTTTGCTTTCGCTTCATAGGGCTTGTAAAAGGCACCCGCAAACCTCTGCCTTCCTGTGCCTCCCTGCCCTGAGGTAGAAATCCTCCTCTTGCAGGAAGTGCAAAACAAAGTTCAAAGCTTTCTCCGTCAAAAGAAAGTGAGCCTGATCCACTATAACGTGATTAGGTAACAATTAAGCCAAAAAATGCCAGGGCGCCTGCATAGCTGGCCAGTGCCGGCTCCCTGCAATCTCTGCCTTTCTAAAAAACATTTACCATTTTCCTTGTTCAGTATCAAGAGGCAGACCCAAGCTGAACACCACACAGGGTCAAAGCCACGGGCTAGCAGGGTGAAGACCTCTAAAGGGTCTGGGATGAAATGTCCCCACCAAACACAGAGCCTAAGGGATGGAGCTTAAGGGAGAGAGGGCAGAGAGAAGCAGCAGGGGACCACAGACCCCCGGGGCAGGCTCTGTCACTGTGGTGACTTTCTGTATGACCGCCAGTCTTGTTTCATCGCTATAAAACAAGCCCGGTTCAGCCTACGTCAAAAGAGGGTTAAAAGAGGTCATAAATCTTTCCGGGCCCTGAAGATCCATGGAAAACGCAGGCTGATGTGTTTGACATCTGTTCCGGGTTCTCAGCCTCAGCTGGCCCTGCTGCCTTGGCTTCTGCGATAGCTCACAAGCCCCCTTCAAGCCGGCTGAGTGGCAGGTATAGAGTGTCTCCCCGCGGAGCGCTGGGGATGAGGGGTGAGCGAGGGGCCAGCAGGCGAGCCCCGCAGGCTGGCCCACTGACACCGCAAGCTACACCCCGGGGCTGGCGGAGGCGAGGCCGCCGGTTTGCCGGTGTCAATGGGCAGCACACACAGCCTGCGGAGGGGAGGCTGGCGGCGGGTGGGAGAGCGCTGGCCGAGGCTGGTCACACGGAGATTGAATTTCAGCTGAATTAGATCAGAGCTGTGGGAAACAGCACCTCCTTCACACACACAGCCGGTCTCATCGGAAGATGTGGGAGGGCGGCTGGGGAGACAGAGGCAGGCAGCTGCGATGAAATACCGAAGTCAGCTCCCAGCAGCTCCCAGCTAACTTAATTACTCTCTCCTACCTCTCCCCGGCATGCTGGCCAGACTTCGCAGACTCCAGGGTTTTAGACTGAAAGGCTCTGTGGTGCCAGGGAAAGAGGGGGTGGTCAGCATTTCAAACACACCGTGGTTTGGGAGTGAGGCTGGTGTGTCTTTAAAGGAGGAAAAGCCTGATTAGGAAAGTATGGGAAAGGCAGGGAACGTTTAGATCCACAGCTGCAGAAGGCAAGCTCCAGAAGGGATTTTGGTGGCTTTCACTGGTACCTTTAGGGTTTGATGTTTTATAGCATTTCATTAACATGCAACGTGAGCTCTCAATGCCATAACTGTGTTCGCCGCTGCTCCAATGAACTGTTTCTCTAATCCCCTTTCTCTGCTTAATAACCTGACGCCATCTCAGTGACCCAGAATGCCAGCTTTTCTTGGGGAGGCATTGGAGGAGTGGAAAATTGGGAGAAAGTTTTAGAATTAAAATGGGAACACTTGCAGTCCTATTAAAAAGGGCAAGAAGTCAGCTGCTTTGAAATCCACCCCCTCAGCAGGGGTGGGGAAAGCCTTCCCAGGAGACAGTGGGAACACATTTGTTCCCTAAGTTGGCACCAGAGTGGCTTTCTCCAGGGCAGCCAGGGCCTGGCATTCTGTACGCGCCGTTTGAATTGGGGAGCCTTCAAATGATCCTTTTTTCTTTTCCTGTCACTCAACCAGAGGCTGGCGGCAAAAATTCCTACAGCAGCTTCTCCTGAGCCAGGCAGAAAACAAGCCCTGAGGCCGCCCAGTGCTCCCTCATCTTCTGGTTTGCACGTCAATTTTGAGCTCTGTTGCAGCTGATGAGAAAATGACCTCCAACCACTGCCCTTGAAAGACCCCATGTTTATTACAATGCCGTGGGCTTTCTGCATAGTGCTCCTTTTCTTGGACTGAGAAGCTTCTGGAATTTTGTACAGTGTCTGGGCCTGAGGAAACCTGCCAGGATGTCCCCAGTAGGATGAATGATCACCCCTCTGTATAAGGGAGCAACACTCATGGCGGAGACAGAGAGTCTGCTGTGTGGGATCTGACTCAATGTTTGAATTCTTAGGAGCTCACTGCTGTGTTAGAGTTCTCATGATGGCAAAAAGAGACCATTAGAATCTGGACAAGAACTCAGGTGCTATTTGGGGATCCCCTAGGTTAGATGGATACCCTAAAGGGTGCATGGAAGAACTGCAGGGGCTCCGTGAATCCTCTGACATTGTATTAACAATTTATATGAAGGCCAGACGTGGTGTAATCCTAGCACTCTGTAATCCTAACACTCTGAAAGGCCGAGGTGAGAGGTTTGCTTGAGACTAGAAACCTGCCAGGACCAGCCGAGGCAACACAGCAAGACCTCATTTCTATATAACAAAAATAATTTTTATAATAAAAAATTTGTAAAAGATACTAAATTTATAATTTATATAAAAAAGTTTACATGCTTTCCTCCAGTCCCAGAGAGACCTTAGGTTTTCAACAGATTTTTAAGAGTCAAGTGTCCTTAAGGCTTAAAAACTACTGTTTTTTGTTTTTTGTTTTTGAATTGGAGTCTTAATGTGTTGCCCAGGCTGGAGTGCAGTAGCTTGCTCTAGGCCACCGCAGCCTCGACCTGCTGGGCTCAAGCGATCCTTCTGCCTCAGCCTTCCAAGTAGCTGGAACTACAGGCATGCACCACCACACCTGGCTAATTTTTTTGATTTATTGTAGAGACAAGGTCTCACCAAGTTGCCCAGGTTGGTCTCGAACCCCTGGGGTCAGGCAGTACTCTCGCCTTCACCTCCCCAAGTGCTGGGATTACAGGTGTGAGGCACTGACCCCGGCTGGAACTACTGTTTTATATTAACAAATTTTCAAAGGCGATTCTAGGAAGGGACAGTTGGCTTCCCTCAAAAAAGGGCTCTGCAAAGCACAATGCCCAGTCTACTGTACACTATGCTACATGGAGCCTGGCTGCTTGACTCAAGTAACTCAGTGTAAACAATATCTGGGGAGGGCACAAAACAATCAGGCAAGGCCTGCACACAGGGTTGCTGCTTGCCATGCCTGTGCTGAGAATGGAGCAAGGCTCTGCCTTGCGTGTATCTATTCAGTTGTTACCTTGGTCCCAGAACTTGTAGTTCCAAGGCAGTCCCACAGGAGGACAGATGGAGAGAAAGAGCATAAACGAGAACCTTAAAGAGTTTAAAGTCTGGTTCAAACTTGATCAACCTCCTGAATAAGAAAGTTAGGTAAATGCAAAGCAAGGTTTAGGCCAGCGCAGTGGCTCATGCCTGTAATCCCAGCACTTTGGAAAGCTTAGGCAGGAGGATCCCTAGAGGCCAAGAGTTCAAAACCAGTTTGGGCAACATAACGAGAACCCTGTCTCTACAAAAAATATTTTTTTAAAGTTCTTGGGAGAGAGGTGGTTGTCATAATATGTTTTGAAAAATAACAAACATGTCAGAGTCCCATAGTTTTCCTTTCTGGAGTTGATGTGATGTAAATCACAGGTGTGTTTTACTTTAAGAAAATCTAATTTTGATCAATAAGTTGATTTCCCAAAGCAGATAAATTTGGGGTGATAATTGGTCACATTAAATAGGAGATACTACTGAAGCAGGGCTCACATGAACAAAGCTTTACATGCTTTATTTCAAGTAATCTTATGACAACACAGTGAGATAAGTACTATCGCTCCCGTTTTTCAGAAGAGAAACTTAAGACTTAGAGCTTAAACTCCTTCCTTGAGGTTTCTTCTCTATTAACTGGCAGAAAGAACAAGTATTGACAGCCAGATCAGTCTATCTCCAAAGACCATGCTCTTCCATTCTCTAGTAGACAGCTTCTCAGTGCAATGGGATTTGATGCTTTGCCAGAAATGTCAAGACTCTAAATGCATCTTAAATACAATTGGATTTTCAAAGGTAGGGAAAAAAAAAAAGGAATGAATAGTTTACCAAGTGCCTACTATATCCAGATACTATGTCAGGGGTACAATTATCTCATTTGGTTAAAAATTATATTTTATGAAAGATTCAATTCTTGTGGAATCTTTTCAAAAGACATTTGTTAGTCAGTTAGGTATACACATGCAAATCATCTTCCTCAATTAGTCTCACAAACTATCAAAGCTTTCCAGGGCAGAGGACAGATTTTGCTCATTATTATTATTATTATTATTAATTTATTTTTGAGTCAGAGTCTCACTCTGTCACCCAGGCTAGTATGCAGTGCAGTGTCATGATCATAGCCACCACAGCCTCCATCTACTGGGCTCAGCCTCAGCCTTCCAAGTAGCTGAAACTAGAGGTGCATGCCACCATGCCCAGCAAATTTTTTGATTTATTGAAGAGATGAGGTCTCACCAAGTTGCCCAGGCTGGTCTTGAACCCCTGGGCTCAGGCAATCCTCTAGCCTTGGCCTCTCAAAGTGCTGCGATTACAGGTGTGAGCTGCTGTTCCCGGCCAGATTTTGCTCATTATTTTATCTCCTTTGTGTGGCAGAATATTTGTCTTAGGTCAATAAATAATTACTGAATAAATGAGTAAGTAAAAGTACAAATCTATTTTAAGGATTTTTTTTTTTTTTTTGAGTTGGAGTCTTACTCTGTCACCCAGACTGGAGTGCAGTGGCTGCTCCCGGCCACCGCAGCCTCGACCTTCTGGGGTCCGGCGATCCTTCCACCTCAGCCTTCCAAGTAGCTGGAACTACAGACACGCGCTACCGTGCCCGGCTAATTTTTTTGATTTATTTTAGAGATGAAGTCTTGCCAAGTTGCCCAGGTGGGTCTCGAACCCGCGGGCTCAGGCAATCCACTCACCTCGGCCTCCCAAAGCGCTGGGATTACAGGCTGAGCCATGGAGCCCGGCCAGATTTAAGGATTTAAAATGGAAGTGGATTACCCTGGGCACCAGACATGGAGTTACGAGTGTAGCCCAATATCCACCAAAAGTGAGTTCTTAGCCAAAGACTAAGGAAGGAGAAAGCAAAAAGAAGACAAGGATACGGAAATTTCATTTTTGAAACTTGAAAAACTATACTTTGTTTTTCTAATGTTTAATTGTTTTTATTCAGATTGGGAAAATTAAAAGCTCTTACTAGTTGAAGCTTCTACGCTAATGAACATTACACCTCCCCTTTTCACAGATCTCAATGAATACTTCTATGATTTTTAAAAATTATGCCACTCTCTAAATGGTATTCAAACACAACTTTTGTCCCTCTCCCCCATCTCTGAACATGAGCATATGTATTTGGCAAATGTTGATATGCTTGGGGTCTTTGGTATTGGGAGGCTAGCATTTCTTTTTTCTTTATGTGGGGAATGCAAATAGTTCCTCAAAATGTGAGACTTTTAGTGAGCCAGAGATTGAATGAATGAACTAATTTTGAGGACAGCAATCAGGGATTTAAACTGCAGTTTAAGAAAGGTCATTTCTGAGCTGGGCCTGGTGGCTCATGCCTGTAATCCCAGCACTTTGGGAGGCCATGGTGGGAGGATAGCTTGAGGCCAGCAGTTCAAGACTAGCCTGGGCAACATAGCAAGGTCTGGTCCCAATAAGACATGATCTCTACAAAAAATTAAAAAATTAACCAGGTGTGGTGGCACACACCTGTGGTCCCAGCTACTCAGGAGACTGTGGGGGAGGGTCCCTTGAGCCCAGAAAAATGATTGTGCTACTGCATTCCATCCTGGGCAACAAATCAAGAACCCATCTCAAGAAAAAAAAATAAAATAACATAAAAAATAAAAAAAGAAAAAGAAAAAGAAAAAGAAAAGATAGAAAAAGAAAGGTCTTTTCTATTGAGAAGTGTCCTCAAGCAAATGCTACTATGGACTTTCCAGACTCAAAAACACCCTTAAAACTATAGGTAGCCAGGGACAATGGCTCACCCCTGTAAACCCAGCACTTTGGGAGGCTGAGGCAAGAGAATTGCCTGAGGCGGAGTTCAGACCAGTCTGGGCAACTTGGTGAGACCTTGTCTCTACAACAAATCAAAAAATTAACTGGGCATGGTGGTGCATGCTTGTAGTTCCAACTACTTGGAAGACTGAGGCGGAAGAATCACCTGAGTCCAGTGGGCCAAGGCTGCGGTGGCCACGGGCATGCCACTGCACTCCAGCCTGAGCAACAGAGAGATCCCCTCTCAAAAACAAAACTATAGGTAAACACTCCTCCTGAGAAATGCAGGTCTTTATGTGCTTAAAGTCAGAGGGTTGGTTCAGATGCTATCTTTAAGCTGCTTGTAGGTCTCTGCTTGATCAGAGCTTCTTGGTGGGGAAGTCATAGCAGAAGTTAGCTGTTCCCTATATTTAGCTCAATCTCTGTCCTTATATCTTCAGGCCAATAGTAGAATGTTGTAGAGTTGGGAGTAGCTCAATCTCTGTCCTTATATCTTCAGGCCAATAGCAGAACGTTGTAGAGTTGGGAGTAGGCAACAATCGTCAGGCTCAGAACTCTTTACTGCCTGCTCTGCATGTTACAATTAAGTCTCCTAATCAGATTGTTCCAGGGACACTCCTCTTCCATTGATTCATTCATTCATTCAACAAACATTGCTTGAAACTCTCCTATGGCCTCTTAGCAGCCTCCATCTGATAGGAAGGTACACAAAAGTAAGTGCTTAGAGTTCAGTTTGCATTAGCAGGTGAGAGCTGTGCTCAACTCTCAGCAGAGGAGCATGGAGGGGTACCCAACCATCGGCAGTCAGGGATAAGGATATTGTCCCCGAGGAAGTGAGCTTGAGCTGAGCCTTAGAAAATACAAGAAAAGTTTGCTGTGAAGAGAAGAAATGATGAGACTCTCTGGGCTGATGGAACACTGTGTGTAAAAGCATAGGGGTGGCAGTAATCCGGCCTGGACCCCAGGCCATATGTGGAGCCATGTTGGGAGGTGAGGTCAGATATGAATAGCAATCACTAACATTTATTGAGCACTTGCTATTTTCCAGGCACTGTTCTAATGGCTTCAAAAGTTGTGACTTAGTGAATCACGGAAACAACCCTATGATTGTTGTTGTGAGAGAGTGAGAGAGACCAGCAACTCTCACTCCTGGTTTGCAGATTCACAGGGAGTTCAAGTATCTTGTCCAAGAGCACACAGCTACCCAGTATACAAGTCAGTGTGGAAGTTCACAGTGTGGAAGTTAGGATTCAACCCAGAGAGCTTGATTCCAGAGCCTGTGCCCTTTGTGGCTATGCTAGACTGCTCGGATGGCCTCAGGTTTGACATGCCAATTGACAAAGGAGACTCTTTCCTACCAATTGGTCGAGGTTAGAGTAAAAGTTACAACAGCTGTGAAGATAGTTTTCTCATGCCATTCTCTCCTTAGATGACAGGGAGGGAAGCTGCACACACTGTTTTAATGCAGAATGCCAATGCTGAGGGTAGGGATCATATTGGTTTTATTCATCAATGTATATTCAGTACCAAGTATAGTATTTGGTACACAGTAAGTACTCACTAGATATTTATGGAATAAACAATAAATGAATGTATTGATTTTTATCTATTAATCATAAGAAAGTGAATTCAAACTTCAGGGTTATGCTGATTTTTTTCTTTTGAGATGTCAATCAACAAAAAAATGTATTTCCATAAAACCTTGTCACATATATATTGTTTCCTGGTGGGCGGGTCTATGCAAACCTGCCCTCAAAGCCCAGAGAAGCTGAGAGGGCAAGAAAGGATCTGACAAATCCAATTTCTTAGAAACATTTAATAGGGAGTTCTGAGCAGAAGCCACATCTGTGTCTTGGGGCCTGGCAAGACAAAATGGTGGATTTCCATGCCTTTTCCTCCCAGACCCAGAACTTATATACCATAAGGAAGGAATGATTCACAAGGGGTACGTAGGACAATTGAAGTACAATAATATCAAGGTTGTTTGACCTAAGGGCATGATTTACAGTAAGTGCTTTTAGACAAGGAACCATAGATATACGGTAAATCTCAAAGGCCATTTAAAGAACTGGGATTAGTCAGAAGTCAACATAGTGGATTAGCATCCAAGATGGAGTTACTCTGGTCTCCACATATGTAATTGGAAATCTGTAAAATAGTCATTTGCAAGCCAAATTACAGAAGATTAACTTCTTTCTTTCAAATTTACTAACCAATGGATTGTGTGTGTATACTATCTGTATCACATGTATTTGCCTTAACTAATATGTGCATTCTCCAATTCATAGCTTCCTATTCCTCCAGTTAAAGTAAGTAAAAAAGAAGGGTCCTGAGTGCCTATGATTTTCATAAATTCTATGCTATTTCTTCTGCAAATGATCAAAAGTTGATTGGACTTTGAAGCTCTCAAGAATGGGGTAGGTAATACAGATTGGAAGATGGAATTTGCCCAGTGACATGAATGAATTGATTGCTTTCTATATATTTCAGTCATAAACAAAGTCACTCTTTTCTACTTGTAAGAAGAAAAGAGCATGACAGACATATAAAAGTGTGTTTTCTGTTTGGTCAGCAGGGCAGGAAAGGCCTTGTGTGCTCTGTCCATCAACACTGATAAGCTGTGACTTCAGGAGGCTAGGAGGGTCTCCAGCTGTTCTACCTACGTGGGATCCTAGAGCATGTGATTCCTCTCCGGAAGACAAGAGAGCCCAGAGAAAAATGAGGATCTTGCATGCAAATAATCTTCTACTTAAACAGAGTTTCTTGAATCATCTCAGTACCTATATATTTTGAACTTCTAGAGACCTTCATTTTCTGGATTTCTCCCTTGTAGCTCAGAGGGTACATGTTTTGAGCCTCTCAGCTGGTACAGCCCCCCTTCAAAAGGCTTCCTCCAAAAGAACAGACATCTTAAGGAAGACATTAAAAACCATCACAAGATAACAAAATGCACAATAATTTTATTGAACTTCGAAGAATATTAATAATCACAACTAACAAGTTCTATGTGCTTTACAGTTTACAAATATACAAATGTCTGGTATAAGACTTACGTTTGGTCATTTGGGTCTCTTTAGCCCTATCTGAAGAGAGTTATCATTATCTTGCTTTTACAGATGAGGACACAGAACTTCAGGGAAGATATCAGTTTATGGGCTTTGTCCAGAGGCAGCCCATGAAAAATAGAGATGGGACTTGAACTCAGATCAGGTTCTAATACCCATTCTCCCCTTAGCTACCCAATGGATAAATAAAGGAAAGCAGGAAGCTTATTATTGTGTGTCTAGGGAATTTTACGTATACTCTCATTTATGAACTGCAAAGTAGAGAACTATTACTGGGGAGAAATTAATAATAGTGGCTCACACCTGTAATCCCAGTACTTTTGGAGGCTGAGGTAGGAGGACTACTTGAGCCCAGAAGTTTGAGATCAGCCTGGGCAACACAGCAAGAGCTGTCTCTAAATTAACTAACTAATTAACGAACTAACTGAAACTAACTAAGATTCCAAAAGGACCAGTAACTTAATAGATGCTTAGTAAGTAGCTGAGTCCTTTGGGTGAGAAATAATAGATAACTCTGGGAAGAGAGGTGTTTTTAAAATTATCAGGTTACTGAAATTTCTTGACAGTGCAAACCCAGGCAGAATATCTCACAAAAGAAAGCTTATTTGTAAAAGAGGAGTTCGGTAAGCTTTTTTTTTTTTTTTTTTCCTATTCTGAGGAATATTTTCTTTTTCTTTTCAGAAAATCCAGGTCAGGAACTGTATCTTTGCCTGGCCACCTGCAAACAGACTTGAGAACAATGTAAACCACCCTCTGCAGGATATTGATTCCGATGGAGCAAATGTTGATTAGGCAGAATGGTGGCTTTTTTTAACTGGAGGAATTCCAGATCTTTCCTTAGGCCCGTCTCTCCAGGGAAATGAGTTCTATCCTCAAAAATCTACAGAAAACCTGAGTAAGAATGAAGATTTATGATGGGAGACACAGGGCGGAAGACGGCTGGTTATCTGGTAGGCTATCTAGAAGCTCATCTTTGTGTTATTAGAGAAACACTCCCTCTCTTGACAGGATATGGTCTGCTTATCACATAATCTTCTCAAGTTTCATTCCCATTCTGCTTACAAATGCCCCACATATAAAGAGATGCATTTCATCAAGACAGCCTTTTAAGAGGCAGTTTATCCCAGCTGTTGCAGTCTATCTTAAACACCTACCTTTTCACCCTAGTGTGGAGTTTACATGATGATAAGTGCGGTAAAAAAAGGGGGGGGGAGGGGAAACCTTAGAAATCTTAGCAAAGGAAAAACACCAAGGCTGCCTCTGGGAATTGGAGTCTGAGTAAAGAGCCCAGGAAGCTTTAAGTTCCAGGACACCCCTCCTTCTTGCTTGCCTGGAGCTCTGGGCTGACCCCAAGCAGCAGGGACTGTAAACACTTTTCCAGTCAAACAGACCTAGGAATTTTTTTTGCATGCTACTTTGGCGCTTTCTTGTCAAGAGCCAGGGGCAAAAGACACGTGAAAGATGCAGGTAGGAGCAGGAGAACTAGACCTGGAAGGTTTTGGCTCACTCACCAGCTCCTTTCCTGGCATTGCTGGCCTTTATCAGTGATGCATTCTCAATGCCTGATTTCACCACATGCACTTGTAGATCTGGGATGCGCTCCCAGATGGCCAAGTGGGATTTGCTCGCGAATGACCTGTGAGCTTTCTCTCACTCCTGGGTCTGCAAGCTCAGAGCGCTGGAGGCTCTTGGAGGCTGCGGAGATAAGTCTGGAAGATTTTCATGGGGGGGGTGGAGGGCTCCCCCCAGGAGGAGGGAAGATTGGAATTAAGCATTAAATGGAGGAAAACAGGACGGGCAGACCCAGAGTCCTGCCAGGGGCCTGGTGCAGGGGTGGAGGTGGGGAGGTACCTCCTTTGTTGGAGAAGAAATAAACCTGTGAGGCTCGCTCTTGAAGGATGGGCTGCCGTGTTTGAAGTCGGGACTGGTGTGTTTCAGGAAGCTGCCTGCATCAGGTTCCCATTAACCCAGACGGCTGTACCAGCGGGTTCACACCACGACATGGTAACAATTAAGGCTTCTGCTACTGGTCCTTACCCTGGGGTGAGGCTCTTTTCTTCCTTACCAATGTGACTTATAGTCGCCCGGGTTTCCTTATGGGTCGATTTCCTGCAGATTCCTGTTACTTCATGTCTAATCTTCTGAGACCGCTCATTAGACCACACAAATTGTAGCAATTGTCTCCAGCACACAGACCCTGTTCCAGACCCCCAATGTGCCTAGGAAAAAGGCTGTGTTTCTCTGAAATGTGAGAGTTACTTCCAGTGTAAATAGTTGGGTTACCAAAAATCAGAGTTATAAATATTGGGAAAAATAAACTAATAAATATTGGGGAAAATAAACTATGGTACATCCAAACCCTGAGGCATGGTACATTATTTTTCATCCTTCATGAAAGTGGTTTAGAACAATTATTTCCATTTCCAGTGGTGAGAAATAATTGCACAAATGACTGTAATATGAAGCAGAAAAATAAAAAGATAGTACAATGCTATGCTTTTTCCAGGAGAGAAAAAATATTTCTCTATAGAGGAGAACCCAGATCCCAGAAGGTGCCATTTCAACTGAACCTTGAAAAATAGGTAGAATTTGGATACACAGAAGTTGATGGAAAGAAGAAAAGGGCATATTAGGAGAGGGAACAAAAACGTGGGCAATTTTTTAGGGCTCGCTCTGGTGTAAGCACTGATAGATGCCACAGGAAGCAAAAAAGTATATTGATGCTTCTCAACTCATGACAAAGTTAATTTTAATCAACCCAATGTAAGCTGAAAATATTATAAGTTGAAAATGCATTTAAGGCCAGGCGTGGTGGCTCACGCCTGTAATCCTAGCACTTTGGGAGGCCAAGGAGGGAGGATCGCTTGAGCCCAGGATCTGAGACCAGCCTAGGCAATATAGTGAGATCTCACCTCTACAGAATTTCAAAAAATTAGGGGGGCACGGTGGCATGTGCCTGTAGTCCCAGCTACTCGGGAGGCTGAGGTAGAAGAATCGCCTGAATCCTGGAGTTGGAGGCTGTAGTGAGCCATGATTGTGCCACTGCACTCCAGCCTGGGTGACAGAATGAGACCCTCAACTCAAAAAAAAATGCATTTGATGCACCTAACCTACTGAACATCATAGCCTTGCCTAATTTAACCATGCTCAGAACATTTACATTAGCCTACAGTTGGGCAAAATCATCTGGACAACACAGCGCACTGTGAAGTATCGGTTGTTTGCTCTACTGATCACGTGGCTTACTGGGAGCTGCTGCCACCGCCCAGCATGGAGAGGGAGTATTGCACTGCTTTCTACCGAATGCTTTTGCACCATTGTAAAGTTGAGAAACTATAAGTCAAACCGTTGTAAATTGAGGACTGCCTGTATAAGACAGCTCCTGCCTTCAAGAGTGGTAAAACAAACACAGGTAAATAATTTAGAGGACAATATAAGATACAGTATGATTACATCACTGCAGACATAGATAACATTTAATTGTGGTATGCATATAAAACATACTATTTCAAGTAAGGAGTTGTCAAAGTTTGGTGAAATAGTGGGGCCAGACTTAAGGAGGGGTGCAGTTTAGTTAGACGGCATTCATAGGAAAGGGAAAATGAAGCGGGGTGCAATGGTTCACACCTGCAGTCCCAGTGCTTTGGGAGGCTGAGGTAGGAGGATTTCTTGAGGCCAGGAGTTTGAGACCTATCCTAGGCAACATAGTGAAACCCTGTCTCCACCATAAAAAAAGAAAGAAATAGAAAGAGAAAGAAAGAGAGAGATAGAGAAGAGAAGAGAAGAGACGAGAATTAGCCGGGTGTGGTGGTGTGGACTCATATACTCATAGTCCAAGCTGCTCAGGAGTCTGAAGTGGAAGGATTGCTTGAACCCAGGAGGTTGAGGCTGCCGAGAACCACGCCACTACACTCCTACCTGGATTGAAAGAAAGAAAAAAAACTAAAGGGGGAAATTAATGAACTGAGACGCAGGCCACATGCTGCAGCGGCTTTCAAGCTTCAGCATGTATTCGCATCATCCAGGGAATATGTTAAAGTACATATCCCTACGCAGCCATAAAGAAGGACAACTTGGATGGACTTAGAGGCTATAATACGAGTGATCTATCACAGAAACAAAGAACCGAGTATCACATGTTCTCACTCATCAGTGGAACTTGAACAACTATCATAATACTATAGGAAAGGGATGGGCAGTAGTGGAAAACTGCCGAGGTGGTGGGGGGGAGGCACACCTCATCAACAAGGGTACCTGCAAAATGAACATTTGTATGCCTAATTGTACCCCTCATCTTTAAAAGAAAAACAAAGCCGGGCTCAGTGGCTCAGCCTGTAATCCCAGCGCTTTGGGAAGCTGAGGTGAGTGGATTGCCTGAGCCCGCGGGTTCGAGACCCGCTTGGGCAACTTGGTGAGACCTCATCTCTACAATAAATCAAAAAATTAGCCAGGCGTGGTACCGTTCGCCTGTAGTTCCAGCTACTTGGAAGGCCAAGGCGGAAGGATCTCCGGAGCCCAGCAGGTCGAGGCTGCGGTGGCCAGGAGTGGCCACTGCACTCTAGTCTGGGCGACAGAGTGAGACTCCAACTCAAAAAATAAATAAATAAAATAAAATAAAAAGAAAAATAAAAAATTAAACTCTTAAAAAAAAGTACATATCCCTGAGCTCCACAGCAGAGCTTCTGATTTAGCAGGTCTGGTGGAGGTGAGATGAGCTGTATTCCAGCAGGCTCCCTGCTGATGCTGGTGTTCCTGCTCTGAGAACTACACTTACAGACCTACTGTTGTGGACTGATCTGCAAGTCCAACGCATTAGCATTTACTTGGGGTATAGTAGGAAATCAGACAGGGAAGTTCACCAGAGAAGTGTAAAGTATCCGTTTGCTGTTCACTCCTCTCTTCATTTTCCTTACTGTTGATTCTCCATCTGAACAGAACCATAAACACTCTGGGCTTTTTCTATTCCCAAGTGGCTTTTTGGTTTGGAATGAATTATTGTGAGAGAAGAAAGTAATGTTTTTATGTTTCCAGAAGAAACGACTATGGTTAAAGCTGGATATCATTTCAAAGGATAGGTTCTGTCAATCCTTTCTGCAACCAGCATATTCAAACTTTGCCTCTGCCTGGAAGTGTGGTCTGTTACGAGATTGGTGTTAGGTAGCTTTACACATTGGACAGCAACTGTCACAGCCTTAAAGTATTAAAAGTAAAAGTATCAAGTATTAAAAACAGTAACCAAAGGTACACTGCAAAATGACATACTCTTTGGTTGCCTTTCTAAGAGATTCACAACACTTATTGTCTCAAATGCTATATGAACATAAAATAATCATATTTCCATAATATTTTTGCTTTTGCATATTTAAATAAAAATTTAGCACCATTGATTCCTCCTATTTTTACAGAAGAAAATGCAGTTAATGGGAGAAAAGACTTCCAAATTTGAAAATGTTTTTTATTTTATTAAAAAATTTTGGCCGGACTCAATGGCTCAGCCTGTAATCCCAGCACTTAGGGAGGCTGAGGTGAGTGAATTGCCTGAGCCCGCAGGTTCAAAACCAGCCCAGGCAACTTGCTGAGACCTTGTCTCTACCATAAATAAAGAGTTAGCTGAGTATGATAGTGGGCACCTGCAGTTCTGACTACTTGGAAGGCTGAGGCGGAAGGATCGCCGGAGCCCAGCAGATTGATGCTGGGATGGCCGTGAGCATGCCACTGCACTTCAGCCTAGGCAACGGAATGAGACTCCAACTCAAAACAAACACCAAACATTTTTTAGTCCTTGTCTCACTCCATTGCCCTGGTTGAAGTGCAGTGGCATGATGCCAGCTCACCATAGCCTTGACTGCCTGGGCTCACGTGATCCTTCCACCTCAGCCTCTGGAGTAGCTGGGACTACAGGTGCAGACCACCACCACTGGCTAATTTTTTTTTTTTTGAATCAGAATCTCACTCTGTTGCCCAAGCTGGAGTGCAGTGGCATGCTCGCAGCCACCGTACCCTTGACTTGCTGGCTCAGGCAATCCTTCTGCCTCAGCCTTCCAAGTAGCTGGAACTACAGGCACATGCCACCACGCCCAGCTAATTTTTTGGTTTATTGTAGAGATAAGGTCTCGCCAAGTTGCCCAGACTGGTCTCGAACCCCTGAGCTCAGGCAATCCCCTCGCCTCTGCCTCCCAAAATGCTGGGTTACAGGCGTGAGCCAATGCACCGGCCTGACTGGTTAAGTTTTAGAAATTTTTTTGCATACACGAAGTCTTGGCTATGTTACCCAGGCTGGTCTTGAACCCCTGGGCTCAGGCAATCCTCTCCTCAGTCTCTCAAACTTCTGGAATTAGAGGCATGACCCACTGTGCCCTGCCTGGAAATGTTTTTAAAAATGTCTTTCTTCTGTTTGATATGAGACAATTTCATAATCTTCTTTCTACTACATGGGGTTATTTATGAATTTCTCCCAGAGTCTGTTAGCTTGATGGAGGTGGGGAGGCTTTCCTGTGTACTTCACTAAGTAGACATATATTTAAAGATCAAATCATAGTATACTATACTCTAGACAAAATGTGCAGTGCACTTTCCAAACTTTCCTTCAATCTTTTGACTGTTGAAGATAAGAGTTGTGTAGTATGCAAATTATAGTGATTAGAGAACATCACAATACACACAGTTAATAGCATGATTCATATTTATGAAGTGCTAATTTTACATGAATACCAAAAATGCGTACTGATTATACTGTTCAAATTTTAATTGAGCAAATAAACAAAGTAGCTAGAAAGAGAGTTTATTTTATAACCATGAACCAGATTTATTATTTATCTTTTCTCATGATTTAATATTTGAAGGATAACTATGGTATATAAATTTTATTTCTTTTTTTTTTTTTTTTTTTTTTGAGTCGCAGTCTCACTCTGTCACCCAGGCTGGAATGTAGTGGCACACTCACGGTCACCACAACCTCCATCTGCGGGGATCAGGCGATCCTTCTGCCTCAGCCTTCCAAGTAGTTGGAACCACAGTCATGCGCCACCATGACCAGCTAATTTTTAAAATTTATTGTAGGGTCAAGGTTTTGCCAAGTTGGCCAGGCTGGTCTAGAACCCCTGGGCTCAGGCAATTCTCTCTCCTCAGCCTCCCAAAGTCCTAGGATATAGTTGTTGAGCCACAATGCCCGACCTACTAAATTATATGACTTTTAAGGCATTTCTTCATGTAGAAGCAAATAGCATACTGTACTTTCATGTAAT
Organism: Carlito syrichta; assembly: GCF_000164805.1. Classification (NCBI taxonomy): domain Eukaryota; kingdom Metazoa; phylum Chordata; class Mammalia; order Primates; family Tarsiidae; genus Carlito; species Carlito syrichta. The sequence continues at coordinate 289,296 of NW_007249891.1, read as the reverse complement.
TAAGGGCTAAAAGTGCCCCCAAGAAATTTCTTCCTAAGTGCTTGGGGAATTTTTTCGCACAGGTAAGAGAGAAGTAGGACCCTATTATGTGTTGAGAGTTGGACAGGATCTTTGAGGGGCTGAGTTGAAGGTGGGTTCCTGTCTGGGACCCTACTGTGACTTAATGACAGTGTAAGATCAGAATCTTGGATTTATCAGAGTTCCTAACTCCTTGACTGTGACTCTCTCCAGACTATCCTAAAAGCGGCTTCTTTTTAGAAGGAAATATGTTTTGTAAATGTGTCTTAGATTTATTACCTACTGGCATTTATTACTCCTTCCCACCCCACCCCAACACTTTAAGCATCTTAGTAAAAACAATACCTTGAATGAAAATGAATTGAATGCAAGAAAGTTTGATTTCTCCTCTAACACGATATCAAAGGTGATTTCTGAAGTTTGTTTATCTTGGCCACGTGTACTTTTCTGTGAAGAACATTTACTAAATTGAGGTCAGGTTTCCACTTATTGTTGACATGCGGTGCTTATTTTCATTCATGTGTTCCTTTTAGTGCATTTGTATATTATGTTTGTTAGCTGCAGACATTGGATTCATAATATACAAAGTAGTCAGTGCAACATGTCTCTGCAGAAAAGAGACTAGCTTTTAAATAAATATATCAGTCAATTCACTTAAATTATTGTTCTCCCTTTTTGCACTCATACTGGGAAAACATACTTTTATTTTACATTCTTTTAGTCAAAACTATTTTAGAACCCTCCCAGTATTTATCCTTAAGATAATTGGTAAATACCCCAAGAAATTTGGTCTAATTATTTTATTATTTATTATTATTTTTTTAGTCACAAGTCTCATGCTATCGCCCAGGCTGGAGGACAATGGCATGCTCATGGCTGCCACAGCCTTGACCTGTTGGGTTCAGGTGATTCTTCTGCCTCAGTCTTCCAAGTAGCTGGAGCTATAGGCATGTGCCACCACACCTGGCTAATTTTTTTGATTTATTGCAGAGATGAGGTTCTCCAGGCTGGTCTTGAATCCAGGTTCTCCAGGCTGATCTTGAATCCTTGGGCTCAGACAGTCCTCTCACCTCAAACTCCCAAAGTGCTGGGATTACAGGTGTGAGCCACCACATCCAGCTCATTATTTTATTTTTGGCTACCTCATTTATTAAATAATGCTTAATGATTTTTGTTTTTTTCCAAGCGTCAAGTCCACCAACATCAAATCCACACAGAAAGAATGGTGATATGGCACAACTAGCGGGATAGGAAGGACAGGGCCAAAAGACAATAAAACATATCACGGCTGGCCAGACTTGGTGGCTCAGCCTGTAATCCCAGCACTTTGGGAGGCCGAGGCAAGTGAATTGCCTGAGGCTGTGCGTTCGAGACCAGCCCGGGCAACTTGGTGAGACCTCGTCTCTACAATAAATAAAAAGTTAGCCAGGCGTGGTAGCATGTGCCTGTAATTCTGGTTACTTGGAAGGCTGAGGTGGAAGGGTCGCTGGAGCCCAATGGGTTGATGCTGGGGTGGCTGTGAGTGTGCCACTGCACTACAGACTGGGCAACGGAGTGAGACTCCAACTCGGAAAAAAAAAAATCATGGCTAACAGCTGCAAACTTGGAATAAATGTGGCCTTCCAAGAAGGGTGTGTTGACCACGCAAATTCTGATGTTTGTGAAAAATGGTTACATTCACTCTTAGTCATGCCCTGTCTACCTTGTCTTCTCACAATATGATCATAAGTGTGTTGGCAACAGAACAAAATTCTGTCCATGCTTCATTTATTTAGAAGTTGCCATTTAAAATATCGGAGCCTGGGCAACACAGTGAAACCCTGTCTCTACAAAAAGATAAAAAACATATCCAGGTGTAGCGGCACACACCTGCAGTCTCAACTACTCAGGAAGCTGAAGTGGGAGGATCACTTGAGCCCAGGAGTTGGAGGTTGCAGTGAGCTAAGATCGCAATACTGTGCTCCAGTTTGGATGGCAGAGTGAGATGCCTCTTCTTAAAAAAGAATTTGCAAGGAATTGACAGCAGATATTGAAATGGGATCCTTAGTCCCAGAAGCCCTTTCTGGTTTTCCTATGCCTTCACTTCTTACTCTACTCACGTCCCTCGGCCCTAGCCTGGTTCTCCTTCTCAGTCCCTTCCATGTCTGTCTCTCTGCCTTGCTTTTGGTTCTCTGATTTCCTTGACTTTGCCCCACATCGACCCGACTCCGATCCCTGTGACCAGCTGTCTTCTCTGCCTCTGTTCCTCTGCTGTGAAACCCTCCTGGACAGAACTGTGTTTCATGCAGGTGGTTTACTACTCTGCTGTCCTTGTCCTCAGTTTCTCTCCAATTCCTCAGTCTCTGGTTCCAAACTTTACAACTCCCTTCAGGTCTCCCACGCAACTGCTTCCCCTTACCTTGTACTTCACAGAAAGAAATAAAAAAAAATAAATCAATACAAATAAAATAAGCCGGGCATGGTGGCTCATGCCTGTAATTCCAGCACTTTGGGAGGCGGAGGTGAGAAGATTGCCTAAGCTCAGGGGTTCGAGATCAGCCTGAGCATCAGAGTGAGACCTCGTCTCTACAATAAATCATAAAAAAAAATCAGCTGGGCGTGGTGGGCATGCCTGTAATTCCAGCTACTTGGAAGGCTGAGGTGGAAGAATTGCCTGAACCCAGCAGGTCGAGGCTGTGGTGGCTGTGAGCATGCCATTGCACTCCAGCCTGGGCAACAGAGTGAGACTCTGACTCAAAAAAATAAAAAATACATAAAAATAAATTAAGCCAGGGCAAGTGGCCATCAATCTGGTTGCACCCACATCTCCTAATCATTTCCCCTTAGCTCTTCATGTCCAAAACAGTGTCCCCATTTATTTCTGAGGCTGCTCTCACCACCCCCAAGCTCTCCCAACTCTGCACACACACTGTATCTTAGGCTTCTGCTCTCCTCCAGGGACTTTCTTTGACAATTATCTTCTTTCTTATCTCCAGTGTTTCCCTTACCCTCTCCCCCGTGTACATTTTCTAATCTTCTCCCTCCTCAAAGATAAAAGCAACTTCCTTCACCTTTCCTTCCTTCTCAAGCTTCTGCTTCAGTTCTGTCCCTTCCATCTTGCCTATGGGAAGAGAAATCTCATTGCTTCTTGTTTCTTAGCACACTGTGTTCTCCACACAGCCTTGAGCTGCACCTGCCGGCTAGTTGACCAAACTTGATCTCCATTATTCAGCCAACGCAGGAGAACTGTCCTGGTGTGCACCTGGCTCTTCTGGTCACTACATGTGTGACTTTGGACAAGTTACTTCCTTTTTGTGCCTCAGTCTCCTCATCTGTAAATTGGGGATAAAGATACTTTTGCTCCTTAATAAACATAAGAATGAAGTCATAACAGGATGATCATTTGATTACAGAGCCTGGTAAGGATATTACATGGGGGAGGGGCAAAGAGAGTGAACTCATAATAGAAGAAAGATGATTCATGCTGGGCCGTCTCCCTAGAATGTTCTTGTTTCCCACTGGATACCCAGTAAGTCTCTGTGAGGCATTTTCATCCCAGTTCACAATCGATTTCTTCCTCAGCTCTTTCCCTGACAGTCCACCTGCAGTGACACCAATGGATTCTTAATTGTAAGTACCTTGGGAATTTAGCCTTAAGTGTTTCTCACGTGGTTTTGGCCTTGTCCTGTCTTTCTTAGCTATGAGCATGCTCCATCACTGTGAAGTCTTGCAGACTGGGAATGTGTTTTACTAACTGCATGAGTTTGCTAGGGTTGCCATGACAAAGGACCATAGACTGGGTGGCTTAAACAAAAGAACTTTAGGGTAAAAAAGAACTGAAGCGTAAAAAATCTGAGATCAAGGTGTCTGTAGGGTTGGTTTCTCCCTTGGTATCTCTCCTTGGCTGGTAGGTGGCTATCATCTCCCTTTGTCTTCCTTTCTTGTATGTTTGTCTTGTCTTATAAGGACACCAATTAAATTGGATTAAGGACCACCCATATGAACTAGTTTTCACTTAACCGAGGTACTAGGAGGTTAGGACTTCAATAGATGAATTTGGCAGGGGGGTGGATCATGGGGCGGGGCTGGCGGTGGGATGGTGGTGCCCAATTCAGCCCATAACACTTATTTCTGGTACTGCATAGTCTTTAACATGGCGTCATTCACGTTTGTGTCATTCATTAATTAAGCAACTTGGGAAGAAACCAGGGAAGGAGAAACGAGGCAGGAAGCAGAGAAAAACAATCCTTGATATCGGTTTCCCACACAATCTTGGGGAAATTATGGGAAAGCAAGGGAGGTTAGTCATCACCTCTAATGTTTTCCTTTCAATAACACGGCCTCACACAACAGGATTATTTCATTAGAGTTGGGTTTCATTCTTCTTGCAAAATGACACCCCTGGGAAGGGTGACATAATAGAAAGGCAAAATGGAGCGAGGCAGATTCTGAAACCTTCAGGACCTGGCATATTGCAAATACATGTTAGCTATTGTCAGTTTTATTATTATTATTATTTTTATTATTATCATCATCATGATTATTATGGACTCAAAGTTTGATGAAGACATGAAGACATGGAGACTTTGTATCTTATTCATTGCTGTACTTTCCAGCTTTACACAGTACTGAGCAAAGAGTAAAAGCTCAGGCATTTGTTAAATAAATGAAGATACTCAACCTCTGAGGCGTTCTTTTCTCATCTCTGAAAAAAAACTAATGTTTGCTGAGCACTGTATGTGTGAGGACTTGGTTACCTAATTCATATGGATTTTTTCATTTTAATCCTCATACCAATCATTGGAGGTAAGGACTCTTTTTAGTCCCATTTTTTAGATGAGGAAACTGAAGAATTAAGTAACTAGTCAAGTTTGCAGTTAGCAAGCTGCAGAGATCAGATTTTGTTGTACTTCAACCTGAAGTAACAACCACTCTGCTGTATTGCCTCCCTCATGTCTATAAAGATGGTGAAAAATTCCAACCTCACAAGTTTGTTGAGAGGATTAAATGGGAATTTGTAAAATGCCTAATATATAGTAGCAGCTCAATAAATAGCTAACATTCCACTTCACACTGTGCAACTTACATTACTGTGTAGGCAGGTGCTCTAGGATGCATCTTCTAACTAAAAACGCTTCCCAAATCCCCTGTGAATCCAAATGCCCTGCGGTCTCTGCCCCTCTTTGCTGCTTCTCTTCACAGAAGGCAACTCTGTACTTAAGAGATGTCTGTCTTTCGTTTCCTCATCTCCCATTTTGCCTTGATTCCACAAAAGTGAGACTTCTGCTCCTCCTCTCTTCTGAAATTGATCTTGGCAAGATAACCAAATGCAGTCAACGAACTCAAGCCAACAGCCTCTTCTCTGTCTCAATTTTTTTCAAGCATCATTGAACAGAACTAATGACTGTTGCCTTCTTAAAACACTTCTCAAAGCTCCCTGGTTGTGTTTCACTTCCCTAGATGCTACTTCTTTGTTCCCTTTGCTGGCCCCTCACCTCCATTTTAAGTCTAAATGTTCAAGTATCCCAGGCCTAAACTTCTTTATCTATATTCTCTGGCCAGGAAATCCCATCCAGACCCACAACGTAAATGCTATCTGTGTGTGGATGGCTCCAAATGTCTGTCTCCAGGCCTGACTTCCCCTGGAGCTTCAGATTCAGGTGTCTAACTTCCCGTATGACATTGCCACTTACAATTCTAATGAGCATGTCACACTTAGCATAAAATACAGTTCTGGACTCTGCATCTCCTTTCTTTTCCCAGTCCAGACTTGCCACATTCTTTCTCACTTAAGTATTGGCGCCATCTTCCACCCAGTTCTTTGGAACAAAAATCTAGGAGTCATTGGCAAGTCTGCATTTTCCTTTGTCCTACAGTCTATCCATTAACAGGTCTACTGAAGAATTAACCTGCAAAATGGAACTCAAATCCAATTATCTCAAATCTCTCACTGAAGTGAAAACAAAATCGAGTTTTTAACGTGGTTTACAGGGCTTCCCATTCTCTAGCCCCCACTTGCCTCCAGGGCCTCCAATATGTTTGAAATGCCTTCATTCATGATGCTCTACTCACATTGAACTTTACTCTGTTCCTTGAACACGGCAGATCTTTCTGTCTCAGGGCCTTTGCCCTTGCTATTGCTATTTTTTCCCCCAGAATTCTTTTCCCCAGATCTTCACATGACTGGTTCCTTCTCATCATTTAGGTCTCAACTAAAATGTCATCTTCTCAGAGAAGACTTCCATCAACATGTTGGTGAAAGTAGCTTCCAGCCTACAACCCTATATCCCTCTATCAGTTAGGAAAGTGTTTGGTTACAAATAAGCATAAGCCCAACACAGGTCTAAACTGACAGAGTTTTATTTGTCTTACATGTTAAGATGTCCAGGGTAGTTAGGTCAAGGCTATGCAAGGTTCAGTGATGACATCAAGTACCCAGGCTCTTTCTTGCTTTCGACTTGGCTATCCCTTAGCCATCTCTCCCCCTTGTGATGATCGTTCCATGACTGCAAGACAGCTGCTGTGCCTGTGGGCATTATGTCTGTGTTCCAAACCAGGAGAAGGAAAAGTGCAAAGGGGCAAAACATATTTTCTTATGTAGCTCTGCATTTTACGGGGGCAATGAAGCACTCCTCAGGGTGTTTTGTCTGGAGTCATGGATTTGGGGCATGCTGCTACCCCAGCAGTAAGGGGGATTGGGGAAACAAGTATTTTATCTTTCTGGCCTGTGCCCTGGATGATATAAGAGACAAGAGGGATGTGACTGGCCCAGGGCAGCAAATCCCAGACACATTTTCAGTCAGATTGCTCTTTGTACATTTTCCCATAAAACTTACGATTATGTAAAATTATCTTATCATGTAACTTTTTTCTTAACTTACAGAATGCTTTCATTTATGGTAAGCTACATAAGAATAGTGACCTTAATCTCTTTTGTTTGCGGCTGTCCCTAGAAGAGTCCCTGGCGCATAGCAGGCATTCAGCAATCATGGTTGATAAATGAATAAACAAATGAACAAACAAAAAAGAAAATTTGTGTCCATGTTGCAAATGGATTTCTAGACACCCGCATAGCACTAGATAACAAAAGTTGAATTATGAGTGTCCTGTGCAAATTGACTGGCATGCCGTCAAGATGCTGTTGAGTGAGCTGTCCTTTTGGGCTGAGGAATAATGGTGGTCCTGTTCCCTACAGTGGTATTGATAGGAGTGATGGTATCTTCTGTGCAGTCCTCACTTTCTCCCCCAGTTGCCTTTGTGACAGACAACTCAACTGGCAGAATGCCTATGGGTTGAAGTAAAACTCAGTGTCTTCCCACAGGATCCAGCCACTGGCCACGTGTGGATTTATGGACTAATTTGCCAAACATATACAAGCTCTGGGATATTACATATAATACAAATGACATATATACAGGCTTGGTCAGGCATGTGCCAAGTTTTCGTGCCAATGCAAGGCTTCATTTAAAAGAAAGAATTTAGTGGTGGCTCTCAAGTTCAAGAATGAGCATGGTCAGTGCTGGGATCGCCACATGCCTGGAAATGGCTGGTGGGCTAACAGAGTGATCTTTTTTGCAGAGGGCACTGAATAGCCTCATGGAAGTCCCTCATCCTAAGGAAGAGTTGAGGTATTAAGTTCAGTCCAATTGCAATGTCTCCAAGATCAGCAGGAGAAGAGAGTATGAATATTGCCTCTTGTCCTCAGAGAAGCTCTTCCTGTACTCATGTCTGGATCCTGGGGAAATAATATGCTATCTTATTTCAGCATTTTCATTACAAATCCTCCAAAGAGAAGGCACAGAGCCATACTACTTTGGTACCTGTGTGACAAGGGGTTATTCCGGGGAGAAAGAGGTGTTCCCCTCCTTTCCTCATGGCTGTGGCCATGGCTTTGATGTTTGGAGGGCTTCAGAGAACACAGATCCCTTCAGCTTTTGAGCTTTCCAGTATGGTAGCCACATCTTCAGCAACTTGTTGCTGACCATATTGAAGACATCTCCAGGAACTCTCAGAAAAAAACAGGAGAGCCTTGATGGAAAGAGGTCCTGTAACAGTGGAGAGGAGGGAAAGCTTGATATGTGGGGTCCATTATTTGTAACAGGAACCCATTTTAGACATCAGCCTCACCCTCACCTCAGCCTAATGAAACCCACAGAAAATGGGCTATCTATATTTATTGAAAAATTATTTATTGCCAGGCACTGTATTAGATGCTGAAGACAAGGCAGGGAACAAAATAGATATAGTCTTTTTCTTTTCTTTTTTTTTCTGAGTTGGAGTCTCATTCTGTCACCCAGGCTGGAGTGCAGCGGCATGCTCACGGCCACCCCAGCGTTGACTTGCTGGGCTCTGGCGATCCTTCCGCCGGAACTACAGGCGAGTGCTACCACGTCCAACTAATTTTTAATTTATTGTAGAGATGAGGTCTCACCAAGTTGGCTGGGCTGGTCTTGAACCTGTGGACTCAGACGATCCACTCGCCTCGGCCTCCTAAAGTGCTAGGATTACAGAGTGAGCCACCAAATCCAGTCGCAGTCCTTATTTTCATGACTCTTACATTATAGAGGGAGTGCCTTAGTCCATTTGTGCTTCTATAACAAAGTGCCATAAATGAATAGCTTATAAACAATAGACATTTGCTTCTCACAGTTCTGAGGCTGGAAAATTCAGGATCAAAGTGCTAGCAGATTTGGTATCTAGTGAGGAAAGGAAGGTCCATTAATGCTGCTTTTTTTCGTTAACTTCACATAGTGGAAGGGACGAGGCTCTTGCTGGGTTTTTTAAAATTTATTTTATATTTTAGTTTTTTAGAGACAGGTCTCGCTCCGTTATCCAGGCTGGAGTGCAGTGGCATGATCATAGCTCATTGCAGCCTGGAACTCCTGGACTCAATTGATTCTCCTGACTCCACCTCCCAAGTCACAAGGACTACAGGCATATGCCATCATGCCTGGCTAATTATTTAGACTTTTTGTAGAGACAGGGTCTTGTTATGCTGCCCGGGCTGGTCTTAAATTCCTGTGATCAAGTGATCTTCCTGCCTCTGCCTCCCAAAGTTCTGGGATGAGGCATGAGCCACTGCACCTGGCCTAGGAGTCTGTTTTTATGATGGCACTAAACCCATTCATTAGGGCTCCACCTTCATGACCTAATCACCTCCTAAAAGCCCCACTTTTTAATACCATCACCTTGGGGATTAGGATTTCAACAAATGGAGTTTGGGGACACATAAACATCCAGACCATAGCAAGGAGAGATAGAAAATAAACAATGTTCACAATAACATTGATGACAAGGCTAAAACTTGGATATAAAAAAAAAATTAGCCAGATGTGGTGGCTCATGCCTATAATCCCAGTACTTTGGGAAGCTGAGGTGGGAAGATTGTTTGAGCCTAGAAGTTCGAGACCAGTCTGAGCAACACAGTGAGACTTCATCTCTATTAAAAGAAAAGAAAAGAAAAATAAATAAATAGATGAATAAAAATTAGCCAGGCATGGTGGCACACGCCTGTAGTCCCAGTTACTTGGGAGGCTGAGGTGGAAGGATCGCCTGAGCCCAGGAGGTCGGAGCTGCTGTGAGCCTGAGTAAAAGAGTGAGACTGGGATTATTTCATCAAGGGTCAAAGGAGACGTTTCAGGACAGTTATCTTTAGGAGGAAGACACAAACTATTCTCCATTTCCACTTAGAGTTTCATGTCATAACCACGTCTCCATCAGCCAGACCAGACCTCCTGAGGCCAACCTTTTCTATCCCCTCTCCGTGCACCTAGAACACCATTGCCTTTACCACACATGTGGCCTGGCATTGTGATTTATGAGTGTGTTGTCTCTGTGGCTGAACTGTGAGCTCTGCAGAGCCTCATGTCATGGCCCATTGCAGGGGCTCAAGAAATATCTGGTGACTGTCCGACAGAGTGAATGAATGGAGTCACGTTGCAACAGGTGAGGTTTAGGTCAGACATAAATGCTTCTTGTCAGGCGCATGAAATGCTAAAACAGCTGTGAGGGGGAGGTTGTGGTTTGCACCATGTCAGGCTTCAGCTCACAGAGGATTAACCCATTGGCTGCAGCAAAGTTGCCGGGAGTTGGTCATTCTCAGCCACTGCACATACTGGAGGCGTGGGGTGAGTTCAGCTCATTGTCCCAGAGTGGACACTGTGTGTTTGTGCAAACACACAGGGTTTTAGAAGCCTAGAAATAGAGGGCATCATGATGCATGGGACTCTACTGAATCTCAGGCCCAATCCTAAAACCATTTCCTACCTTGACCAGAAAAAAAGTGTGTGTGTGTGTGTGTGTGTGTGTGTGTGTGTGTGTGTATTGTGTTCAAGTTCTGTAAAATGTTTGGAATTTTCACAAATGACCCTATTTTACCCAGGCTGTTCCCATCTTAAAAAGTGATATATGTCTTGAAATCACCTCTTCAAAGCAGGTAAAATCCTGACTGGGTATGCAGAGGCCGTTTAGTTTTGGTATCTTTGGGGACTATGAATGCAAGCGAATGACAAATGAAGCCACTGTTTATTTGGCAGCACTGAAAAAGAAGAGTTTTTTTAAAAAGGCAAAATGGGAAGGGAAAACTAATTAACAAGAGCACATCTTGGCCAGTTTCTGTCTACCTTGACCAAGAACCTAGTAGAAATGGATTCTGTTATGACCCAACCCACAGTAGTGATGTATCACCTACTTACCTACTGGAATTAAACATTTCTTTCTTTCTTTTTTTTTTTTTGGAGTCCAGTGGCATGCTCATGGCCACTGCAGCTGGGCTCAGGTGATCTTTCTGCCTCAGCTGTCCAAGTAGCTGGAACTACAGGCGCATACCACCATGCCCAGCTAATTTTTAAAATTTATCTTAGAGATGATGTCTCACCAAGTTGCTCAGGCTGGTCTCAAACCAGTGGGTTCAGGCAGTCCTTTCACCTCCACTTCCCAAAGCGCTGGGATTACCGGTGTGAGCCACTGTGCCCGGCAGAAATAAACATTTCATAAAACAATGCTTACCTTTACTATGTGCAGTGCATTCTGATTTTTTTTTCTACTCTACTTTTTTTCTTATTGTTAAAAAATGCTGGTCCTAGCCCATTAAATTGAGTGGACGGTGGCTGTCAATTTGGAATATACTGCCTCAGGCGACTTGAGAATGATTTAGCTGTATGGTTAATTGGGTTCGAAACTGCATTCTATAATGTGAGTTGCTGGAACATCTCAGGGCTTGGAGTCTGTGCAGAGAATGTGGATGTCTGTCTTTGTACCGCTCTAGGCAGGTTTAGGAGCCTGTAAACCCTGTGCTCCCAAGCCACCCTGGGTGAAGGGTTAAGAGAACACGTGAGCAGAGTCACCTCCTGCAGGTCTCTCAGCCTCAACAAGTCTTCCACGTCTCTACCTACAAAACAGAAATTCAGCAAAATCTCACTGATTCAGACTCTGTGACAGAATGGAATTTGTCAATATTTAGGTAGGGGTTATTACAAATGATTGCCTGAGAAACACAAATTTAGTCAAGTGATATTTTTGAGTCCTACATAGAACATTTCAGAATCTTCCCATCGTGCTCTCAAAGTGCTAACTGAGGTTGGGGCATTGGGAAAAAGAAGCTCCCCTCACCATCACGTGTACCCTTTCCTTTCTCTGTCAGACAGATACTTTGAAGCCAAAGACTGTAATTGTAGTGGCCGTTTCCTTGGGTTATTTAGAGGGTGAATGCTTGTTCTCAGTCTTGGCAGGAAGGAGGGTATTACATCTTCAGGTAAGAAGGGCATGGCGAGAGTTCTGCTAATAAGAAAACAATTATTTTTTGTTTGTTTGTTTTTGGTTTTGGTTTTTGACCTGGAGTCTTACTCTGTCGCCCAGACTGGAGTGCGGTGGCCACTCCTGGCCACTGCAGCCTCAACCTGCTGGGCTCCGGCAATCCTTCCGCCTCAGCCTTCCAAGTAGCTGGAACTGCAGGCGCGGGCTACCACGCCTGGCTGATTTTTTGATTTATTGTAGAGATGAGATCTCGCTGCCCAGGCGGGTCTCGAACCCGCGGGCTCAGGCAATCCACTCACCTCAGCCTCCCAAAGGCGCAGGATTATAGGCTGAGCCACCAAGCTGAGCCACCAAGTGAAAACAATTCTTTTGTGAGAATGTTATGCTGAGAAAAATGAATGTTTTGAGTGTTAGATATTAGTGACAGTGTTGTCAAGTTGGAGGTACCCTTCAGAAACTGAGGTCTACAGTCTTTGCTGGTGAGCAGCTGAAACTGGGGTAGGAGGTTTCATCCTCACCTTTGCTCTGGGACCTCGGCAGGCATGAGCTCTTTTTATTCACCCCTGTATACCTAGTGCCTCCAGAGTGCCTGCTCTAGTCTAGGTACTTAAAAAGTAGTTATGGGACATGTGACAAGAGACATATTGGAGCAGACTCCATCTTGGGAGGCCTATGCCTTGGAGGGTTTTCTTTATGTGGTAAAAAGGCAGTTGACAAGAGCCAGAAAATCCACTCTGCCCTCCCTCACTGTCATTCTCCTTCAAGATGGCACCAGCTCCTTGGCATCGGGCTTTATGTGTGCACTTGCCAGGTCATGTGGTGACCAGGGATGGTGGCTGGGGCAACAGGTAAAGGTGTGCTCTGTCTCTTTTTCTTTCAGGGGACATGGGATCCCTGAAATCTTCCAACTAGAGGCACAGAGATCAATTGGAGACTCAGCCCTTTGATAGCACCTAGCCTCCATAAAGGCACCCTGTGGAGAAGAAAGAGGGGTGCAGTAACACCTGGGCTATGATCATGATGAGGCTTTGGTGAAATTCCAAAGAGATCTGCTCTGTTACATGGTCATTTAGCTAATTTTTTACTTTCAATCTGCTGTAATTATCATTTAGGCACGCATTCATCTATGTCCTTAAAGTTATAAAAATTCCTGAATTTTTTTTATAGCATCTCCAGTCTTAATGTTTTTTTTTTCCCTCCCAAAACGTTGGTTGTGCTTTCAGACAATTAGATCTTATTTAAAGTCCCAATACATCTAGTTTTTTATGTTTGGGAAGATATAATGTTGGTAGGAGACTGGCTGAGGTTTATAGATGCTTGTATCTATAAGATCAAGGTCAGAGGCCTGGAGTGTAGCTCCTAGGAGGCTGGCTGTGTTTGTGAACCACATGAGGGTTAGCGACTGTGCACAGTGAAATAGATATGAACTGCAGAATAGACTGACAAGTCTTGCTAATGGGGTAAAGTCAATGTGAATCAGAAGAGGCTGATGACTGCTAGAAACTATGCAATTACAAGGAACCTAAAATGAAACAGTTGTGCAATGTTAGGGTAACACCAACCATATCTTCTCAATGGGAGAATACAACAAATGAGTGACCCTGTTTTCTGCAGATTTAAGAAGTCACCGACAAAGCATAAGACCTAGAAGAGCTGTCACAGTGTTAACTTTATGGAGGATTTCAATGCCGAAATTGTTAATAAAGTTAAAATGAAATATTCGCATGACGATGGAGTGCCTTTTTTAAAATCCAACTTTTTCCTCTAGCAATCCCTCAAAGCTTCATGAGTAAGTCATGTTTTTTTGAAACTACATTTAACAAATGAGAAAAATAAAACAGGAAGAGTTTAGAATTCAGGATTGTTATTTTCCATTTCCGGATGGTTTTCAAGACATTTTCTCTTAGATGATCTCATTTCATTGTTATAAAGATCCACTAAGATGGTGCTAGTCAGATTCACTCTACTGAGGCAGAAAAAGGTTGGGAGAAGTTGGAAACTAGAAGCTCAGTGCTGCCTCTCTCCAGAGACATGCTGAGGCAACGGCAAAGGCTAATCCAAAGCCTTTGTTAGTTCAAGGCTTTTGCCCCTAAGCCCCAGTGCGTGCCAGGAGCCAGGCTGGGCTGCTTGGAGGGCTCCTCCCTATGACTGAGCAGAGGCAGCATCATGGAAAGTAGGCCAGCCCCCTTAGTAAGGCACCTGCTATCAAGCTGCACTTGAATCTCAGCCCTCTGTTTTCCTGCTCAGAGCCTAAGGAGAGGCTGGTCCAAGAAAATATGAGATAAGCAAACGAGAGGAAAAGGGGACTCTTTCTAAGCCTATAGCAGGCCTGTCTTATTTTCCCTCATGAGAGCAGAATGGCTCCTAGGCCAGAGTAGCCCAGCATCCATCCTGAGTTATTGGTCCTGAGGGATTTGCAATTCAAAGAGATCACGGTTCTTTAGAGCGGGCATGTCCAAACCATGGACTGCGACAGTCAGTAATGCAGCTTCACAAAATCTTTTACCATCGTGTGTTTTTTAGCATTTATTTTCTTCGTGACCCCATGTGTAGTTTCTGAAGTTCACAATCACGCCTTATTCATGACATTGCTTTTTTGGCAGAGCATACATTTGTGAGCAACTGTTTTCAATGATGAAGCACATGAAGGGTAGAATTTGAACGAACATTTCTGACAAGCATCTTGAGAACCCACTAAAAATTGTAACCACTTCCATCGAACCAGACATTGATAGATTAGTTTTACAAAAGAAGGTCAAATTGCCCACTAGTTTTATATTGTTCTCATTTTTCTAATCTTTATAATAAAATATAAAAATATAATAGAAGTCTTATGTGTACACACTAACTATATATAATGTAAATTAGTGTATATATATGTATACTAATATATAATGTAAATTACATATTACATAATTTATGTGAGGCCTAAGGCCATTCTTTACTTGATGCAGCCCAAAGAAGCCAAAAGGTTACTCGATGTAGCCCAAGGAAGCCAAAAGCTTGGATGTCCCTGCTTTAGAAGGTAAAATATTACTGCTCACCACTTGGCCCAGGATGGAGTCCTTGATTCACTCATATGAGCCTTCATTCTCCCTAGGAGATAGAGGGAAGGGGATGAAGGGGAGACTATAAGGTAGACTAGAGCCCCCTTAAGGGCTAATATTAGAGTTGAAGACACTGACACTCAGAAGATTAAGCGGCTCATCTCAAGTCATGCAGCCGGGAAGAGGTAGGCTGCAAACCTGGGTCTTCTCGCTCCAAATCCAATACAATAAATCAAAAAATTAGCTGGGCATGGTGGTACACGCCTATGGTTGGAAGCTACTTGGAAGGCTGAAGCAGAAGGATCACCTGAGTCCAGCAGGTAGAGGCTGAGTTGGCTGTGAGCATGCCACTGCACTCCAGTTTGGGCGTCAAGAGTGACTCTGACTAAAAAAAAAAAAATCTGAGTAAATAGTGAGTATCATTTCTTATCTGCAGAGGAATGAAAGGATCTAACTGTGAAGATTTAAAGGAACTAAGATTTAAAGGTTAACTGTGTTACTTGATGATTAAGGGATATGGCATCAGGCTACAAACAGTTGATCTGAAGGATAGAAACATCTGGAAAGATAAAGATGAACTTTTAGCCTGGTATATGGAATACAATGAATGAATGAACAATATGAAGTTGCAACACAAATTGGATAACGAAAAAATAACTAGTGGAACTAACTCTTTTCTTTCTCTAATTTCCGTAGAAATGAGGGGACTAAAAAGCCTTCAGGTACCTGACATATTTTTTGAAATTATTTTTTCCAATACAATCCTTTATTTTAACTGGATTAAATGGAAGGATAAATGAAGCTTTTAATCTCAGGTAAAAAAAATTTTTTTTGAGGCAGGGTGTCAGTCTGTTGTCCAGGATGGAGTGCAGTGGCACAATCATGGCTCACCACAACCTCAACCTCCAGGGCTCAGGTGATCCTTCTGCCTCAGCCTCCCGAGTAGCTGGGACTACAAACAGGAGCCATTGTGTTTGGCCTCCCAGGTAAATTTAGCAGCCATTTTAAATAAACTTTGCACAAATTCTGCTTCTTTCAAATCTTCTCTTCACATCTACCATCAATTCCAACTCCTGTCCCCATGAACTTTCACTAGGCATATAGTAGTGGCCTCTAGCTATCTCCTTACCTTAGAATTCTCCAACTGGTTTACCCTCCATGTGGGCCACTGAGTAATCTTTTCAAACCACTTCCCAGAACAGTACTTGAAAATCATGTGTCCTAATAATGAAGACTTTATCAGTTTGCTCTCTTTACATTGCAAGTAGCAGAGAATCTGACTCAAACTGCTTAAGTAAAAAATGTACTTTCCAGGCACATGTAATGGGAAGGTTCAGAGATGGGAGAACTGGCTACTGATGGTTTGATACAGTGACTCAATAATGTGACCAAGGAGCAAGTTTCTTTGTGTCTCCTTGACATTTCATTTTGACTTGATTTTTTTTTTTTTTTTTTGAGATGGGTCTCACTCTGTCAACCAGGCACTGAAGTGCAGTGGTGTGATCCTGGCTCACAACAGCCACGACTTCCTGGACTCAAGAGATCCTTCCACCTCAGCTTCCTGACTAGCTGGGACTATAGGCACCCACCACCATGTCTGGTTAATTTTTGTATTTTTTGTAGAGTTGAAGTCTCACTATGTTGCCTAGGCTGGTCTTGAACTCCCAGACTCAAGTGTTCTCCCGCTTCCACCTCTCAAAGTGCTGGGATTATAGACGTGAGCCACTGTGCCCAGCTCAGATGCATTTTGTACTGAGTCTGGCTGGTCCTGCACTTGCAAGGAGTCAACGGCTTGTAGGACTACACAATTGCCTATATACTTTCTTTTTTTTTTTTTTTGAGTTGGAGTCTCACTCTGTCGCCCAGACTGGAGTGCAGTGGCCGCCTTGACCTGCTGGGTTCCGGCGATCCTTCCACCTCCACCTTCCAAGTAGCCGGAATTACAGGCACACGCTACCATGCCCGGCTGATTTTTTGATTTATTGTAGAGATGAGGTCTCGCTGCCCAGGCGGGTCTCGAACCCGCGGGCTCAAGCAATCCACTCACCTCAGCCTCCCAAAGGCGTGGGATTACAGGCTGAGCCACCGAGCCCAGCTTGCCTACATACTTTCAAAGGCTTTCAGAGAAAGAGAGAAAGTACTATCTCAGGGTGTTGAGGAAGAATCCTAAGATTCACTTGATTGGATAGGCTTAGGTTATAGGCTCAACCTTAAACCTATCTTGTGATCAAAGGAATGGAAAGTGTTGATTGACTTAAGTAAATTAGGAGCTACTCTGCACCTGGGCATAGGGTTAACTTCCCTGAAGTATCTGGGTTGACTAAGGATGGGAGATAACAGAACACCTATGAGAACATAGGAGGGACTGGAAGCTGGGTGCGTCACTAGATACCCTCCACGGTTGAGCTACCAGCCATCTGCAAAGTCTTAATTCCCACCATACCCACCCATTTAATTCCCACACTATACCCAGGGCAGAGGCATACACTATACTCAGCCATGTGGGACTATTTATTGTTCTCTGAATATCCATGTCTAAGTCTTTATTTTTCCATGATGTGATGCTTTTGAGATCCCTAGTTAAATAAATATTTCCCTCCTCCATTTTCCAATTCATCTGTTTCTTCACATCACCAGCCGTGCAATTCTGGGCAACTTAGTTAAGCTCTCTGAGCCTTAGATTCTTCTGAAAAATGTGGATAACACCAGTACAGGGCCAGGCATGGTGGCTCACACCTATAACCCCAGCACTTTGGGAGGCTGAGATGAGAGGTTTGCTTGAACCCACAGGTTCGATACCAGCCTGGCTAACTTGGCAAGACTTCATCTCTATAATAAATAAAAAAACTAGCTGGGCATGGTGGCATGTGTCTGTAGTTCCAGCTTCTTGGAAGGCTGAGGCAGAAGGATCACTGAGCCCAGAAGGAAGAGGCTACAGTGGCTGTGAGCATGTGACTGCATTCCAGCCTGGGCAACAGAGTGAGACTCCAACTAAAAAAACCCCCCAAAAACACACTCCACAAAACAAAAAACACCAGCACATATGTTAAGAGTCATTGTGCATATTAAATAAGTTGATATAGTCTCCTCCCTTATCTTAGGTTATATGTCCCCAAACCCCCAGTGGATGCCTGAAACCTTGGATAGTACCAAACTCAATATATCTTGTACTATGTTTTTTTGATCTGATAACCAACTAAGATGGCTACTGAAGACTAATGTGCAGATAGTGTGTACCATGTGGATATGCTGGACAAAAGGAAGATTCATGTCCTGGTTGGAGCAGACCAGAGCAGCACAGGATTTCATCATGTTACTCAGCATCGTGTGCAATTTAAAACGGTTCATTTCCGAATTTTTTCATTTAGTATATACAGACAATTGTTGACTGAGGGTAATTGAAGCCACGGAAAACAAAATGGCAGATAAGGGAAGCTACATATAAAGTCCTTAGAAGAGTGGCTCATGTCTAACAAGCATCAGCACATGTTTTTATTTTCACAGCTTATATACCAATGAGACTTGTGATAGATTAACTTTGTGTTTACTTCCTTCATAGCCTGTGAACTGCTGGAGTACTAACACATATTCACCATTATATCTTTCTTGAACTCATTTAACACATTTTGTATTGATACATAATAGCTGTAGATATTTTTAGGGTACTTGTGATATTTTGATACATGCATACGACGTGTAATAATCAAATCAGGAAAATTGGGATATTCATCATCTAAAATATTTATGATTTCTTGTGTTAACAACATTCCAGATCTTCTCTTCTTGTTACTTTAAAATACACAATAAGCCGGGCTCGGTGGCTCAGCCTGTAATCCCAGCGCTTTGGGAGGCTGAGATGAGTGGATTGCCTGAGCCCGCGGGCTCGAGACCCGCCTGGGCAACCTGGCGATACCTCATCTCTACAATAAATAAAAAAATCAGCTGGACATGGTAGCGCGCACCTGTACTTCTAACTACTCGGAAGGCTGAGGCGGAAGGATCGTCGGAGCCCAGCAGGTCGAGGCTGCGGTGGCCGGGAGCGGCCACTGCACTCCAGTCTGGGTGACAGAGTGAGACTCCAATTCAAAAAAATAAAATAAAATAAAATACACAATAAATTATTAACTATAGTCACCCCATTGTGCTATCTAGCACTAGAACGTATTCCTTCTAGCTAACAGTATGTTTGTACCCTTTAATCAACCTCCCTTCATCTACCATTCCCATCCTTCCCAACTTCTGGTAAACATCAATCTACTCTCTACTCCATGAGATCAACATTTTTAGCTCCCGCATATGAGTGAGATCATGTGATATTTGTCTTTCTGTGCTTGGTTCATCTCACTTAACATAATGTCCTCCAACCTCATCCATGTCCCTGCAAATGACAGAATTTCATTCTTTTTATGACTGAATAGTATATCATTGTATATGTGTATATGTAAGTATCATAATTTCTTTATCCATTCATTGATGAACACTTAAGATGATTCAACATGTTGGCTATTGTGAATAGTGCTACAATAAATATGGGGGTGCAGATATCTCTCTGACATTCTGACTTCCTTTCTTTTAGATATATGCCCAGCAGTGGGATGGCTGGATCATACAGTAGATCTATTTTGAGTTTTTTAGAAACCTTCATACTGTTTTCCATAACAGTTGTAGTAATTTACATTCCTGCCAACAGTGTATACAAAAACAGACAAATGAAATTATTTCAAGCTAAGTTCTGCATACCAAATAAAACAATCAACAGAATGAAGAAGCAGTCTACAGAATGGGAGAAAATATTTGGAAACCACTCATCCAACAAGGGATTAGTAACCAGAATATATAAGGGACTCAAACAACTCAATAGAAAAAAAACACCAAATAATTCAATTTAAAAATGGGCAAATGATCTGCATAGACATTTCACAAAAGAAGATGTACAAAAGGCCAATAGGTATATGAACAAATGCTCAACAGCACTAATCATCAGGATCAAATCAAACCATAATGAGATATCATCTTACCCCAGTTAGAATAATTATCAAATAGACAAAAAATTGCAAATACATGCAAGCATGTGGAGAAAGGGGAACTCTCATTAACACTTAGTTTTAAGCCCCTCTATGTGTCCAATACTGGGGTATAGAGAGTAGGATATACTTTCTATCTAGCCTGTTTAAGGCCTAGCTCATTCCTAGCACAGAATAGGGGCTCACCAAGTATTTGTAGCGTCTAACTTAAATTAGAACTGATGGGAATAACTGCATTTCTGGCAAGATGGCCCTGGTGAAAACTAGTAAAGCTAGACCATAAAGTCTGGTCTAGGTTCAAAGACTGATAAAAATGATAATTTGGACTCAAGTAAGGTGACTGTCATTTGGAGTTACTGCAAAGGCACCAAAAAGTGCAAAGGATATATCAGAGATAAGCATATGAGAGAAGTGATCTGACCACCATGAGGTAGTTTCAACAGATCACTCAATTGAAGACCCACTAATCAGAGGATGTCAGAATGGAGTGTTGTTCTTTTTATATCTTTTGGGGTGGTCTGAAGCATGGCATTGGTCAAAGTTTTGCCCTATGACTAGATATGGAAATTCTTGTTGTGTCCGTTATAGCCTCATCCTTCTACCTTCTTCTCCTTACTTTTTCTTCAGGCCTTTTCAAGTGAACAAAGGCATTTGGGGAACAGGATTTGGAGTAATTCAGATGAGCGATCTCACTGGTGGCTTGAACAGGATTAGGGTTAGTAATGGGAATGGAGAGGGGTGTTTAGGATTTTAAATACTTAGGAAGGAGAATAGACTGGACTTTATGATTATTTGAATGTGCAAAATGTATCAGTGAGGATTTTTGTATTGAGAATAATGGAAATCCTTTTTTTTTTTGAGTTGGAGCCTCACTCTGTCACTCAGACTGGAGTGCAGAGGCCACTCTCAGTCACCGTAGCCTCGACCTGCTGGACTCTGGGGATTCTTCTGCCTCAGTCTTCCAAGTAGCTGGAACTACAGGCGCATGCTACCATGCCCGGCTAATTTTTGATCTATTGTAGAGATGAGGTCTCACCAAGTTGCCCAGGCGGGTCTCGAACCCACAGGCTCAGGCAGTCCACTCACCTCAGCCTCCCAAAGTGCGGGATTACAGGCAGAGCCACCGAGCCCGGCTGGAAATCCTTTCTAATGCTGGCAAAAGCAAAGGGAATGTATTACCTCAAATAACAGAAGACTTAGAGTTGGGACTGGTTTTAGGGTTTGTGGGTTCATCAGCCTCACATGTTTTGTCTCTACTCTGCCATCCACAATATAGCTTCATCTTAAGGCTGGTTTCCAGTCAAATCCATTGATGGCTAACCCCAGTGCCATGTTTTTTGTTGTTGCTGTTTAGGAAGAAGGGGAGGGAGAACTTAGCTTCTTCTCTGAGAAGTCTGGAGCAAGCATCTTCTCATGCTTTGTTGGCTAGATTGACTTACACTTGCCCACCCCTGCACCACACTAACAAGGGAGATAAGATTACCATGGTGGGTTCACAAACAAGGGGTGGGGAGAGGATTTCAGGTGGAATGGATGCTTGGGGAGGCAAACACAATATCTACTAGCTTAGGCAACCAGGTAATGGAAGTGCCAGTTACTGAATAAAGGAACCTGGCAGGAAGACTTAATCTGGGGAGAAGATAATGAGCTTATTTTTAGATTTGCATCATGATGTTTATTTATACTTCATATAAGAGTCCAGAGGATACTTGGGCCACTGGAGAATTTCTGAGGACATATTCCTGGCTAGAAAGAGGACAGGCCCAACAGCTATCCACTCTTTTAGAAACTTTATTCCATCATCAACCCAGATTCTATCCCAGCTGGGACAAAGGTGGTCCTGCCACACTGTGGAAAACCCTGCGTGAACATTTTTCTGTTTCCAAGGGAATGCTCAGTTGCTTTTTGCAAAATCAGCTCAGCATCATGCTGGAAGCTCAAATGAAATAGTGTTTAAAATGCCTGTGACGTTTGCTATCACTTGGTAATTTCAATTTTGCTGATTCAGTCTTTAATGGGTTTTCACACCTCCCAGATGCTGCTTGTGCAATTATTATGCTGCCAAGAGGAGGTAGAAGTGCCCTGCAAATATCTGCTCAAAAACTAAGGTTTAACCTATGGTATGTTTAGAATTCACAATTACCTAGCAAAGCATAATCTTTGAGAGAAATTTTAAGAATCAGCATAGTGGCCAGGCTTGGTGGCTCAGCCTGTAATCCCAGCACTCTGAGAGACCGAGGTGAGTGGATTGCTTGAGCCTACGGGTTCGAGACCAGCCTGGGCAACTTGGTGAGACCTCATCTCTACCAAAAAAAAAAAAAAGAAAAGAAAGAAAGAAAAAGAAAAAAAAGAAAAGAATTAGCCGGGTATGGTAGTGCGCACCTGTATTTCCAGCTACTTGGAAGGCTGAGGTGGAAGGATTGTCAGAGCCCAGCAGGTTGATACTGGAGTGGTAGTGAGCATGCCACTGCACTCCAGCCTGAGCGAAGGAGTGAGACTCCAACTCAAAAAAAAATAAAAATAAAAATAAAAGAAGCAGCAGACTGTAGTGGTCAGGAACATAGGTGACAACTGGGTTCAAGTCCAAGCTCTGCCTCTACAAGCTGTGAGATCTTGGATCAATTACTTCATCTTACTCTGTACCTCACTTTCCTTATCTGCAAAGTGAGGATGATTGTGATAATAATACAATCTTGTTAGCAAGCGAATTATACAGGAAATGCTTAGTAAAATACCTGGCACACAGGAGGTGTTCTTTACTTTCTTGGTGGCTGATTATTATTATTATTATTACTATTATTATTACTATTATTGTTATTCAGTCAGAGTTGTACTTTGTCACCTAGGTTGAAGTAAGTGGCACATTCACAGCTCACCGTGACCTTGAGCTTCTGGGCTCAGGCGATCCTTCCACCTTAGCCTCCCAAGCAGCTGGGACTACAGGTGCACACCACCATGCCAGCTAATTTAAAAAAGTTTTTAGTAGAGATGAGGTCTTGCTATGTTGCCCAGGCTGGTCTCGAACTCCTAGGTTCAAGCGATCCTCCCACTTTAGTCTCCCATTTAGCTGATATTACAGGCATGAGCTACCATGCCCAGCTGGTGACTGATGATGAGGATGATGAAGATGAGGATGATGATGATTTGAGTTGAAGTCTTACTCTGTCGCCCAAGCTGGAATACAGTGGCATGCTCATGACCACCCTAGCCTTGACCTGTTGAACTCAGACAATCCTTCCACCTGTCTTCCAAGTAGCTGGAACCATAAGTATGCGCCCACCACCCCTGGTTAATCTTTTGATTTATTGTAGAAATGAGGTCTCACCGAATTGCCCAGGCTGGTCTCAAACCTCTGAACTCAGGCAATCCTTCTTGCCTTGGCCTCCCAAAGTGCTGGGATTACAGGCTTGAGCCACTGCGCCTGGCCCTGGCCTGATTATTTTTAAACACAAAAATTCTTCAGGTAAAATTCTGTACTTTCCTTTGTTTTATCAACACATTCTAAGCCAAATCACATGCACCGGTTTTGATTAGAATGTTTCTTTGTAGCACAGTCCTGTAACTTGATATAGAATCAAAAGCCCACCCCAGAGGGTGGTGCTGACCTTCAGCGCTGCTTCACCAAAGCTGCCATCTCCGGGCTCCTTAGACCTTGGCTCCATCTCAGCCACAGGTGGCCTTGTTTAAGCGATTACATCCAATTAAAGAGAAGGTCTTCATTTGTCTTTCTAGCACTCAGAATTGGCTAAAATGTTTGACATCACTCCTGAAGCTACTCTTTTGCTGCTTCTTTTCCACACGAGGGAAACAAAAAGAAACAAATAGTCAAATGGAGGGATTTTCAAAGTCTTTTAAACTTTTTACTGGAAGATGATTTCTCTTTTCTTGTTGCTTTTGATATATTTATAATTCACTTATGTAATAAATAATACCAGGGACCTAGAGATATCTGCCACTAGAAAATTATAAATATTTTAGGATATTTTCTCCTAGGTTTTTATTGTATTTATAGATTGTGTTTGACATAGTTGTGCTCAAAGTATAAATGCAATTTTGTATTCTAAATTTTATTTCATTTAACTTTACAGGTACACCCCATGTTGCTGTAAATTCTTTGCAAAAATTTGTAATAGTTGGATGGTATTTCACTATTTAATTACTTATTTTTCTATTATTAAACACTAAGTTTTAAAATTATATCTAAATGTCTTAATCATTTTTTCACCCAGTAGTTTTTGGTTTCTTAGTTAGCATCCATGTTAGGCAATGGAATATCTAAGCCAAAGGGTATGAACATTTTTAAGGCTCTTGCCAGGCGTGGTGGCTTACGACTGTAATCCCAGCACTTTGGTAGGCTAAGGTGAGAGGATTGTCTGAGCACAGGGGTTGAAGATCAGCCTGGGAAACTTAGTGAGACCTGTCTCTACAATAAATCAAAAAATTAGCCGGGCTTGGTGGTATGCACCTGTGGTTCCAGCTACTTGGAAGGATGAGGGGAGGATCGCCTGAGCCCAGCAGGCAAAGGCTGTGGTGGCTGCGTGCCACTGCACTTCAGCCTGGGTGACAGAGTGAGACTCCCACTCCAAACAAATAAACAGATAAACATTTTTAAGGCTCTTGATTCACACTGTCCATTCTACAATGTCTGTCCCAACTTATCTCCCCACCAACAATGGGCGAGAGCGCCATCCGCAGAAGGCTTCATCCTAGCACGGACCTAAGGACGCTTCTGAGTGCTCCTTCTATTAAAAAAAAGTTTGATTACACTAAAAACAACATAAAACATAAGCTTTACCATCTCAACCATTTTTAAGTGCACAGTTCGGCTATGTTAAGTATATTCACATTTTTGTGAAACAAATCTCCAGACCTTTTTCATCTTGCAAATCTCACAGTCTGTACCCATTAAGCAACTCTCCTGTCTCCCTTCCTCCCTGTTCCTGGCAATCACCATTCCACTTTCTGTTTCTATGAATTTGACTACTTTCCTTTTTTTTTTTTTTTTTTTGAGTTGAAGTCTCACTCTGTCACCCAGACTGGAGTGCAGTGGCTGCTCCCGGCCACCGCAGCCTTGACCTGATGGGCTCCAGCAATCCTTCCGCCTCAGCCTTCCAAGTAGCTGGAACTACAGGCGTGCACTACCATGCCCGGCTAATTTTTTGATTTATTGTAGAGATGAGGTCTTGCCAAGTTGCCCAGGCAGGTCTCGAACCCTCGGGCTCAGGCAATCCACTCACCTCAGCCTCCCAAAGCACAGGATTACAGGCTGAGCCACCATACCACCCTGAATGCGCCCGATCTCGTCTGAATTTGACCACTTTCAATTCCTGTAAGTAGGACCCTGCAGTCTTCCCAAGCCCCCCGAAGCAGCATATCTAGGAACTACACAGATCCTCGAATAATTTCATTGTGTTCAATGTTGTTTTGTTAGAATGTTGATTTGGTAAAAAAAAAAAATGGATTCCTCTTGGGGCCACTGTCTGCATGGAGCTCGTGTGTTCTCTTCATCTCGACTTGGGTTTTCTCCACGTACTTTGGTTACCTCCCACATCCCAAAGATGTGCATGTTAGGTGGGCTGACGTGTCTACACAGTCCCAGTCTGAGCAAGTGCAGGTGTGGAAGCGTGCCTTGTGATGGGATGGCATTCTTTCCAGGATCGGTTTCCGCCTTGTGCCCTGGGCTGCCTGGACAGGCTCTGGCCACCCTTGACCCTGACCTGGGGTAATTGGGTAAATCATTATCTTACTTGTTTTTATCACTTTTTAAAATGTATATGTAGCCTCATTTATTTCAATGGTTATCCTTAGAAATGTTTTGGAGTTTTATTTAGAAACTTGGTGATGTTTTTGTAACCAGAAATGTGCTGTAGGAACTTAACTTTTTTGTTTTTTTTTAGTTGGGGTTTCACTCTGTTGCCCAGGCTGGAGTGCAGTGGTGTGATCACGGCTCACCACAGCCTCAACCTCCTCGGCTTGGGTGATCCTCTTGCCTCAGCTTCCTAAATATCTGAGACCACAGGTGCATGCCACAATGCTCAGCTAATTTTTTTGTTTTTTATTTTTTGTAGAGACAGAGTCTTGCTATGTTGCTTAGGCTAGTCTCAAACTCCTGAGCTCAAGCAATTCACCTGCCTCGGCCTCCCAAAGTGCTGAGATTAGAAGCATGAGCCACCTTGCCCGGTCCTTAGCCCTTACTTATTTCAACTAGCTTATGGTAAAATTGGTTTCACTATATGACATTTTGCTTACAGTTGCAGTTTCCAAGAACCTCTGGCGACGTTAAGTGATGATTTACTGTACTTGCAAAGTGGCAGTCGCAAAGGGGCTCTGTGAGCGAGAGGCAGACCACACTGCCTTCCTGTCCCTTGCTGCCAATACTCCCATCTCGGTCCCACCCTTTTCCATTTGAGCTCCATATGCCTACCGCTGTGCGTTTCTTGGATCTCACTGCCAGGATGCCTCCCAGTCACGTCCAACACAACATGGCCCAAACTCCATTTCATCCTACTCATCCATCTCACTCCACTTCAAGCCTGTTCTTTGCCCCCCAAGTTGCAGATCCCAGCGAATGCCACCATCAGTCATCCAAGGATACAACACAAAACCCTGGAGTCATCTGGCATTCCTTCCAGTTGCTTATTGCCCAAGTAAGATTGGTCCCCACGCTCTGCCTGCTAAATATCTCTTGAATCTGGCCATCTCCTCCATCCTCCTCTTCACTTCAGTCTTATCTCTTACTGCCAGATTACTCGGTTAGGCCCCAATCTCCTTGTCCTGAGTCCCTTCAGTCATATTTCTAAAAGACAATCTGATGATTTCACTCCTTTGCTTCAAGTCTTTCATGTTCAGGCTGGGTGTGGCAGCTCACACCTTAAATCCCAGCACTTTGGGAGACCAACGCAGGAGGACTGCTTGGGCCCAGGAGACCAACCTAGGCAACATGGTGAGACTTCGTCTCAAAAAAAATAAAAACAAAAACAAAAAACCAAATTAGCCAGGCATGGTGGTGTGTGCCTGTAGTCCAAGCTACTCAGGAGGCTGAGGTGGAAGGATCACCTGAGCCTAGGAAGTTGAGGAACTACACAGATGAGCCGTGATTGTGCTATTGTACTCCAGCCTGGGCAACAGAGACCCTGACTCAAAAAGAAAAAAAAATCTTTCATTGCCTTTAGGGTAAAGTCAGTCACAACTCCTCAACAAGCCTTTCATACTCTGCCCCTCTGGCTTACTATGCCATCTCTGGAGCCCTGTGCTGCCCTGCATACCTCTTTGCAGAGTGCCTCAGATACCATCTCTGACCTGAGGCTTTTTGCACATCCTGTTTCTTCTTTTTTGGAATGCCGTTTCCTCCCTTCTTCTGTGAGCCTACTGTTATTTGCCATTCAGGTGCCAGATAAATGAGTCTCTCCAGATTCCTCAGCCTGGTCTGTGCTCTCCTCTGGCCTCACAGTTCCCAGTCCAGACCTCCTTTCTGAATCATCCTTAATTGTTGGTCTGCACACTTATCTAGATGTCTCCTCAACTAGATTTGTAAGCCACTTATGGACAGGTTCTAGATGTCTTCTCTCTCCACCTGGCACACAGTAGATGCTCAGAGCATCCTTGCTAGCTGCATGCTGAATTAAGTTACACTTGACCTCATTCCTCCACCACTCTGCCAACTTTCCAAGGAAAGGGCAGATTCTTTTCCTTGTTGCTACCACATATGACAGCTTTCCTCTCATGTCTAGGGAAGCCTGGAAAATATGGTATCTTCAAAGCAGGAACTTCTATGGTGACAATCAGAGTGTTACTAAATCTTGCAACTCAACGAAAAGCCGAGAAATGGAAAGCAGTTTCTTTTAACTGGGCCAATGTATACTGTTAAACTTACTACCGTCCTCTATTAGTGGTCTCATTCCACCCCTTTTAGAGGCTATTACCAAAGTTAAAGAAACTCAGAAATTTGGATCCAAAGACAAGTCCCTGACTCAAAATTCATGACTCCATGACAGAGTGCCTGTGTTTGTTTTATATAGTGTAAAGACAAATTAATTAATTTCGTTTTTGAGTTGAGGTCTCATTCTGTCGCCCAGGCTGGAGGCATGAGCACGGCTCACTGCAGCCTGGACCTCCTGAGCTCAGGCAATCCTTCTGCCTCAGCTTGCACTGTAGCTGGGACTACAGGCGTGCACCACCAGGTCCGGCTCATTTAAACTTTTTTTTTTTTTTTTTTTTTGGTAGAGACGAGGTTTCGCTATGTTGCCTAGGCTGGTATTTAACTCCTGGGCTGAAGTAATCCTCCCGCCTTGGCCTCTCAAAGTGTTGGGATTACAGGCGTGAGCCACCATGCCCGGTCAAGACAGATTTTCTTAAATGAACGGACTAAAATACTCTTCTCTCCCTTATTTCACTCTCGAAACGATTCACAGAACAAAACTGTGAAAGGAATGTTGTAAAGCAGTAGAGCTCTAATGTGAATGTCTCCTTTATTCCCGGTTCTTCCACTATCCCCGCCCTCAACTCTCCCCTGCGCTTTCCACCCTCAAGCCCAGCTTTTTGGTCGCGATTGCAATTCAGAGGGATTTGCTCCGCAGTCACCAATTCTTCCCGTTCCCTTCCCTTCCCACTCCCAGCTTCCTGGGAGGCAGAGGAGGCACGGAGGAGGAGGAGAGAGAAGGAAGCCCCAGCAGCATTCAGCCGGCCGGGCTCCCCACAGGAAGTGATCTTTCTGCTTTGAGGCCAGCCACACGCCTCCCAGCCCGCCCGCAGCTCTAACTAATTAGCACACGTGATGGGAATTGGAAACAAAGTCGCCAACAATAGGAGCGTGGGAACCCAGGCTGCGCCAAAATTACAGCGCCCCTCCCCCGCCCGCCCAGATCCGTGCCCGGCGACGCGCCGCCTGGTCGCCCGGGAGGGGCCGCCAGGTCCCGCGTCCCTCTGGGGGGTCGCGCCCCTCGTCTCGGCTCGGTGAGGGTCGGCACACAATAGGGGGAAGGCGTGTTGAGGGACTTGACTCAGCTCTTGCCAGGCCACGCGGGAGGTCAGCTATTTTCTGTTGGGGGAGAGCGAGGAAAGAGAGATCAACCAACATCCTCCTTGGGAGAGTCTAGGGGCCGGGACTGCTCAGGAGCACACGGTCCCCACCTGGGGACAAGGGAGCCTGCGGGACGTCTGCCCACGAGCTGTCGGGTCATCGCGGGGAACGCGCTCCCCTTATCGTACACGTGGGAGAAGAGGTCCCTGCCTTTTCTGCGTCCTGTGCCGAGAGGGACCGCGGCGGGGGCCAAAGCCGCGAGAGCGGCAGGGCAGCAAGGGTCAAGGGCTGCGCGCTTCTCACCTCGGCGCCTCTAACCTGGGCGCGCGTTAACCGGCGGGAACCTGCCCGGGCGCTTGCGCATGCGCACAGGGTCTCCTTGGCCAAGGTGATTTCAGAGGCGGGATGATGGAAATTTGCTTCTGAAGTTTCCCAGTACGCGACAGTCCGATGACGTCTTTTTTTTTTTTTTTTAATAACAGCTTTACTGAGTTAGCATTCACATACCATACAATTCAGGCGTTTAAAGTGTACGATTCGGTGGTGTTTAGTATATTCAGACATGTGCAACCATTACTGCAGTCACTTTTAGAACATTTTCACCCTCAAAACAACCTCCAAACCTATATCTTTTAGCTGATACCCCTCCATATCCCTAACTTCTCCTACCTCCCCCCCAAGCTCTAAGAAACCACTAATCTGCTTTGTCGCTCATAGATTTGCCAATTCTAGGCATTTCATACAGATGGAATCATATAACATGTCATCTTTTGTGACTGGTTTTTTTTCTCTCACCATATTTTCAAGGTTTATCTAGGTTGCAGCATGTATCAGTACTTCCTCCCTTTTTATTGCTGGATATAAACACATTTTGTTTATCTGTACATCAGTTGATGAACATCTGAATTGTTTCCACCTTTTGGCTGATATGAATAATGCTGCAATGAACATTTGCATGCAAGTCTTTGTGTGAACATATGTTTTCATTTCTTGTGGGCAAATAGATACCTAAGAGCAGAATTGCTCAGTTGATGGTAAATTTCTGTTTAACAGTTAAGGAAACTGACAAACTGCTTCCAAATTGGCTATAAGTTCCCAACCTGGAGGGTTTCATTTTCTCCATATTCTCACTATTACTTGCTCTTATTGTCTTTTGGTTAGAGCCACTCTCTAGTGGGTGTGAAATCGGTCCTCAACTATAAAATGAGGAGGTTTGATAAGCCCTAAGCTCTTTTCCAGTGCAAAACTTCTAAGGCCTTTCTGAGTCTAAGAACTAGATCTTGTAGAGTATATTCTAGCAGGGTCATGAATGGCAATTTACTAAAACAGCTGCTGAATCACAGTAGCAACACTGTTTTCTGTGAAAATTGAAGTAGAAAATAATTATTTACAAACACATGTCTGCTATAAAGCTGTCCAAGAAAGCCCCAACTCAGAGCTAGCTCTGTTCTGCACCGCAACCGCCCCCCCGCCCCCGGCCAATACTCCCTACTCCATTCCCAAACCTCAGCTTTTACTGTCTGTAGCAGACAAGTTATTTCCACACTATGTGATTAAAAATGACCCTGTATATGCAAAAACATCAACTGGCAGTAAAATGTTACTCTGGTTCGTGTTGTCCAAACCCAGAGCTATTTTCCTGGAGCCAGGGTGTTTGATCAGATTTCAAGTTTATTTAGATATAAGCATAATTTCTCATTTATAGGAAACTGTTCTTATAATAACAGTTATAATGTTTCTGTTTACATGACTGGCTGCAGATCACCAAAGGGATGGGTTACCATGTTATATTAAAACAATTCAGAGAGTATGTTGCATTTATAGCAATGAAATGGGTGGGGAGAACTAGCCTAGTTATTTCTTAAATTCAGAAATGACTGTCATAATCTTACATTTATTTCAATGTAGTATTGTTCTTCAACAAAGATATTTACTGCATATAATGACTAAAATATATTCTGGTTGCAATAGGTTATAGTTAACTCAGATGAGAAGCAAACATTGCAGATAATATATCCACTGCATCTTTACCTTGCTTGATTCTGCAGTGCTTCTGGGTCTTGGTTACATATTAGAATCATCTGGAAAGTTTTAAAGACATACTTATGTCAGACCCCAACCGAAACGAATTAAAATCTCAATATTGCGGGATTTTTTGTAGAGTGGAGCTAACTTAAGTAGTGTTTTTTTTTTTTTTTGCCATATCCCCAACAGATTCCACGTGCAGGCAGGGCTGAAGTTGGCCTTATCCAGTGTTTCTTCAAGTATATATGGTCCCAGAACTGACAATATCACTTGGAAACTTGATTGAAATGCAGATTCTCTGGTCCAATTCAGACTTACAGAATCAGAAACTTCAGGAGAGGGGCCCAGCAATCTATGTTTTAATGGTCCTCCATTGATTTTGATGTGCACTTAATCTGAGAACTACTGATCTAAGAGACATTCTCCACTTTGGCTGCACATGGAGGTCACTTGAAGACTTCAAAAAATACTGATAGCTGGGTTACACTCCAAGAGAGTATGATTTTAATTGTTTTGAGGTGTGGCCCATGGGGAAAAAAAAAAAAACTCCCCAGATGATTCTGGAATGTGGCCAAGTTGTAAACCATAGAGTGAAACCAGCAGTTCCTGAAGTATGGTCCAAAAGATGTAGCTTCAGCATCACCTGGGAACTTGTTTGAACTACAGATTTTTTTTTCTTGGATTGGAGTCTTACTCAGGCTTGAGTGCAGTGGCATGATCACTGCTCACTGCAGCTTCAACCTCCTGGGCCCGGGCAATCCTTTTGCCTCAACCTCTTGAGAATCTGGGACTAAAGGAGTGCTCCACCACGCCCAGCTAATTTTTTGTTTTTTGTTTTTGTAGAGACTAAGTTTCACTATATTGCCCAGGCTGGTTTAGAACTCCTGGGCTCAAGTGATTTTCCAGCCTTGGCCTCGCAAAATGTTGGCATTACAGGCATGAGCCACTGCATGAGGACTTCAATTACAGATTCTTGATCTACTGATTCAGATCTACTGATTCAGATACTCTGGGAGTGGGACTCCCAAATCTGTATTTTAAATTACAGCCCTCGGTTGGGCGTGGTGGCTCAAGCCTATAATCCCAGCAATTTGGGAGACCGAGGTGAGTGGATTGCCAGAACCCACGGGTTCGAGAACACCCTGGGCAACTTGGCGAGACCCCATCGCTACAATAAATCATATAATTAGCTGGGCATGGTAGCACACACCTGTAGTTCAGCTACTTGGAAGGTTGAGGCAGAAGGATCGCCTGAATCCATCAGGTCGACTCTGGAATGGCCGTGAGCATGCCACTGCACTCTAGCCTGGGCACCAGAGTGAGATTCCAACTGAAAAAAAAAGAAAAAAATTACAATCCTCCATGTGATTCTAATTCTCACTAAAGGTTGAGAACCACTGGTCTAAACATCACAGTTCTAGGGTCTGAAACCGGAATATATGTGTGTGTGTGTGTGTGTGTGTGTGTGTGTGTGTGTATTCTAATTTTGGAGTGGATCATAGTTCATTACAAAACTATGGACTACAAGCCTGGGAGGAACAGTTTCTCTGTTTATATAATTAATATATATTATTAAATACTATTATTACCATTGTAATGTACACCTTGTTTTTTGATTATTTTGCCTTTGTAGATTTGAAGGGTGATCTCATCTAAGCTTTTGTCTTTTATTTGGGTTCCAGAAGCCTGAACTTTTCATTTTGACATAGGGGAAATAATGGCTTCCTTTCTTCTCTATGGAGCCCTTCCCATGGGAAACTTATTTTGAGAGGTCATGGTTTCTCAAGATAAGCAGCAACTGTCTTAAACGTCAAACACTTACCACTCACAACAAAGCCTCCAAAAAATTCATATAACTCCATTTAAGAATTTAACATATATTCTGAATTAATGAGAAGAGTACAAAGTTCTTATCGTTTGAAAGAGCTTGGCTGATTTCAAGGATACTCAGCTGAATACTGTGTATCTCATCACAATCTTTTGATAGTCTTGAAGCCAAGCAATTTGTTTCCTCCTTAGTTATCTTTTATTAGAGTGGAGTTTCTCCGCCAGAAAGGACAAATGGTTTTCTAGAATAGTGGTTCTTAATGTCTGGTCTGTGGACCATCAATAGCAGCCACACCTTACCTTCCAGGTGATTCTGATGCACGCTAAAAGATGACACCTATTGTTTTAGAGCAAGAAAACAGAGAATGATTTTTGACGCACTAGTAGGGCAGTATTGTCTGCATCTAATGATATGCCAAGTGTCTATTTTAATTAAAAAAACAACTTTTTTTGAATTGGGGTCTCATTCTGTCATCCAGGCTGAAGTGCAGTGGCACAATCACTGCTTACAGAAGCCTGGAACTTCTGGGCACAGGTGATTTTTCCACCTCAGCCTCCTGAGTAACTGGGACTACAGCTGAGCACCATCACAGCTAATTTTTAAATTTTTTTGGTAGAGATTAGGTCTTGCTATGTTACCCAGACTGGTCTTGAACTTCTGGGCTCAAGCACTCCTTCTGCCTCAGCCTCCCAAAGTACTGGTACTACAGGCATGAGCCACCACTCCTGGGCCAAAACAAACTTTTAAAAAGCACTTTCAAACTTGAATGTGATAACTGTGGATGGACTGAGGCACATTTAAGCAAAGAAAAATCAAACTGTCTTCAAAGCTGAATATATTTTGCTTTTTAAAAATTATGGCATATATTGAATCCTCTGAAAAATTCTAGCAACTCATCTTTCTGTCTTTATTATTTTCTTTCCCCAGTGGAAAAATAGATTACTTTTATCATGTAGAATAATCACTAAATACAATGTAACAAATATAAAACTCAAACAGCCCAAATTATATGTTTATAGTGTTTTTAACAGGTAGAGAAAAGTTTACTCAAATTTACAATTTATTTATTAATTTTTTTTAAGAGACAGAGTCTCTCACTATTGCCCAGGTTGGCAAGCAGTGGCGTGATCATAGCTCATTGCACCTTTAAACTCCTGGGCTCCATCAATCTTCCCACCTTGGCCTCCTAAAGCACTGGGAATATAGGTGTGAGCCGCCAGGCCTCAAGTATATGTTCTATTAAGATCCGAGGAAGCGAGTTGTGTTCGCCAGAGTGTTCTCTCAGGGAGGATGAGTGTTTATCATGCTGCACTTGGGAAGGCTGTTCATGGAGAGACAGCCATGGTTGCAAGGCTAATGAAAGGAAACCCTAGGAGCAGTGAATTCCGGGGATTTGGTGTGAGAGTTAGATGGGCCCATAGGGAGGAGCTCTGGGATCATTTGTCTCATGAGCTGGCAAGAGGGTAAGTATGGCCCCTTCTCTAGAGTGGGAACTTATAGCAGAGATAAACCACCCCTTCATCTCACTGTCATTTGATGAGAAGCTCAAAAGGAAGAAGAACAGGAGAGAAAGTTACAAACTGAAAATGCAAGCTCCTCTTAAAGGTGATACCAGAAATACCAAGCTCTTTGTCATTTATTTGGAAAGAAACTTGTCCTGTTTCTTTAACTTATAATCTATAAAGGATTTGATAAAGAAAAGTCATGGAAAAAAAATTCTTTGCTCTAAAAAGAGGGCTTTTAAAAAATAATTTCTCTTTTAAATTTTTTTTTATTAAAGCCTTTTTAAATAGTAAAAAAATTT
The DNA here is from genome assembly GCF_000164805.1 of Carlito syrichta. Lineage (NCBI taxonomy): Eukaryota > Metazoa > Chordata > Mammalia > Primates > Tarsiidae > Carlito > Carlito syrichta. Next base: position 254,798 of record NW_007249891.1, on the reverse strand, counting down.
GCATCTTTTGTTAAGGTCTCTCAATTACTTACAAGTAAAATACAATGCCTTCTGAAAACTAGGAAATAGAACATTTATCTATAGCAAAAACGTATTACAAAAACGTATTAAGATTCTATACAAGTTTTGAAATGGGGTAGTTTGGGTTGTCATAACAGAGATACTGGGTGACTTAAACAAGAAAAATTTATTTTCTCACAGTTCTGGAGGCCAGGATGAAGGTGCCATGTGGGCAAGTTCAGGTGAGGACTCTCCTGGTGGCTTGCAAATGGCTGCCTTCTGTGTCCTCAGACAGGGCAGAAGGGGGAAGAGAGAGAGAGAGAGGAAGAGTGAAGGGAGGCAGAGAGCCAGCTAGCGTCCTGTTATCTCTTCTTATTAGGGCACTAATCCTGTTATGAAGATTCACTATCATGACTTCCTCTAAACCTAATTATCTTCCAAAGGCCCCATTTCCAAATAACCATTAAATTGGGGGTTAGGGCTTCTACACAGGAATTTGGGGGTGACACAATTCAGAAATAATATCCAAAAACCTTTCACTTCTTTTTTCTCTTGTGATGTGAATGTTACCTGGTCCCACTAGCCTTTAGGTACAAACATGCTAACATTAATGACCAAATTCCAATGACGCTTAATCCTTCCTGCCAGACTGTAGGACTTTAGTCCCTTTGTAAAGGGGTTCATTGATGGGCAGTGCCTCAGGATCAAGTTCAAAGTTATTTGTTAACAACATCCTCCTCCTGAAGATCTGTGCCACTGCCTCTATAGCCAGGACCTTCTAAGACTGCTGCTTTTGGCTGTGTGTGGTGGCTCATGCCTGTAATGCCAGCACTTAGGGAGGCCGAGATGGGAGGACGACTTGAGCCCAGGAGATTGAGACCAGCCTGGGCAACAAAGTGAGACCTTGTCTCTACAAGAAAATAATAAAAAAAAAACTAACTGGGTGTGGTAGCACATCCGTGGTCCCAGCCACTTGGGAGGCTGAGACCAAAGGATCTCCTGAATTAAGGAGATGGAGGCTGTGGGTGAACCCTGACTGTGCCACTACACTCCAGTCTGGACAACAGAGTGAGACTCTGACTCAGGAAAAAAAAAAAAAAAGGAAAAAGATAAAGATAACCCCTAGTCTTCCACTGGTGCATCACCCCTGGGTGCCATTTGGCAGCATGTATGTACATGTGTGTCCAGGTTGTGGGTTGTGTGGTGGTGCAGAATAACGTGGTCCCAGCTCTATGCTACATATTGTCACCTGGGTGCTGATGCAGCATTATTATTATTATTAGCCAGAATTATCTATCATACAAATAGCTTCTTCAACTTCTGGTCCTAAGTCTTTTCTCCACTAAGACTCAAAAATCTGTCCCCTTAGTTTTTTTCTTTCTCATCTCTGCCCTGTCCTCCTGAATCAAAAGGTTAAAGGTAAAAAAACATTCCTTTTCAACCCCAAATCAAAGCTCGAATCTATTTGCCCCTAAGTCAGGCAATAGATGACTTAGGGTTTAGCAGCTCTTTAGTTTCAAAGATACAGAGTCTGTGAATTCCAGCTCACCCGGAAACTCCTGCTGTGCTTTGAACTTTAATAATTTAATTATTTTGGATCTATCTCTAATAAATATCTACAAATACAAAAAATGTAAATTATGAAATACTTGGAAACCAGATCTCATGTAGTAATACACCCCAACTGTTGCAGCACTGTCACAACATTCGGGCAACCTAGGACACAGGTCTCTCCTTCCACTGAATGCAATCTGGTACAAGTTCCAAGGAGTAATAGTCCCAAACATGCTTTTGTGACATCCTAAGATTTATCTCATTTGTGTGCAGTGCTGTCTTGAAAGTGTAAAAATAAAAAGTAGCTGAATTATTTAAATTATGAAAATATACTGAAGATTACTATTTGAATCCTTATTATTTTTTTCTTGTTTGCCTCTTTGAATTATTATTATTATTATTATTTTGAGTTGGAGTCTTACTCTGTCACCCAGACTGGAGTGCAGTGGCCGGGAGCAGCAGCCTCAACCTGCTGGGCTCCGGCGATCCTTCTGCCTCAGCCTTCTGAGTAGCTGGAATTACAGGCATGTGCTACCATGCCCGGCTGATTTTTTTATTTATTGTAGAGATGAGGTCTTGCCAAGTTGCCCAGGGAGGTCTCAAACCCACGGGCTCAGGCAATCCACTCACCTCAGCCTCCCAAAGCGCAGGATTACAGGTGGAGCCACCGAGCCCGGCTATCTTTGAATTATTTTAATCGAGAAAAGAATGTTATATCTAGGATTCATATCATTTTAACTGAGAAAAGAACATACTGTAAGTTACTCTTTGAGGAAAAGAAGGTGTCATGGAATCAAACCAATGGCAGAGGTTCAGGTACGACTTTGGACAAATCTTTTTTTTTTTTTTTGAGTAGGAATCTCACTCTGCTGCCCAGGTTGGAGTGCAGTGGTGCATTCACGGCCACTGCAGCCTAGACCTGCTGGGCTCAGGCCATCCTTCCACTTCAGCCTCCTGCAGAGCTGGTACTACAGTTTCACACCACCATGACTGGCTACATTTTTATTTATTGTAGAGACGAGGTCTCGCCAAGTTGCCCAGGCTGGTCTCGAACCGCTGGGCTCAGGCAATCCTCTTGCCTCTGCCTCCCAAAGTGCTGGATTACCAGCGTGAACCACCCCACCCGGCTCTGGGCAAATCTCTTGCCTCTCTTTACCTGGGCTTCCTCTTCTGAAAATGGAGAAAATAATAACTCCTCTTTCCTGAGTTGCTTTGAGAAGTCAATCAGTTATATGTAAAATTCTTAAAATGATGTTCGGTATATAGTAAGTGCCATAAAGGTGTTTGCTATGAAAAAGTATTTTAAAGTATTAACAATGTTTTAAGGTAATTGAATAATTTTTATTATGTTACTTTTCACTTATGGTTAATTTTTTTGTAGGTCAGTGGTCTTTAATCAAAAGCCAAACACATCTATCCTTATGCAAGGACAGAATTTTCCTTGGGATGTGTTCCTTGGTATGCTATTTCAATGGGACCTCAGCAGGTGTTGTGTGAAAAAGTGTGCTATAGTGAGTTTGGGAAGTACTGAGTAAGAAAAAATTAAGTAATGCTTCATTACTAAGAACTGCTCTGAGTCATTCAAGTTCTAATGTGTCCCGAGGTCTCCAAGAGACTAGTAGTTTTCCACTTGTATTTAGAAACAGATTCTTTTATTTACAGAGCATCTAGAGAAATTAATGTTCCGTGAGATGCACTTTGGTATTTTAAATATTCTCTAAAAAAAAAAAAAAAAAAAAAAGATGGAGTGGCCCTCACTGACAGGAGCCAGAAAAACCTACTGAAGATTCCCAGCAAAGCTCATGGAGAAACATCCAGGCTATCAACATCACCATCACCATAACTTTTAAGCACAAGGCATAACATTTGTATTGTACTTGATATATTGTACTTGATGTATTTGTCTCATTTCACCTTTTAAAAAATAAAATACTGTGTCTCAGCCTGTAATCCCAGCACTTTGGGAGGCCGAGGCGAGTGGACTGACAGAGCCCAGGGGTTTGAGACCAGCCCAGATAACTTGGCAAGACCTCGTCTCTACAAAAAAAAAAAAAAAAAAATCAGCCAGGTGTGGTAGCACACACCTGTAGTTCCAGCTACTTGGAAAGCTGAGGCAGAAGGATCGCAGGTGACCAGCAGCCAACACTGGGGTGGCCGTGAGTGTGACACTGAACTCCAGCCTGGGTGACAGAGTGAGATTCCAACTCAAAAACAAAACAAAACAAATGCTTATCATTATTCTTATTTTACAGATGAGGAAACTGAAGCTTGTAATAGACGTTTGGTGAGGAATCCAAGGTCACGCAGCTAGTCAAGTGTGACTGGAACCCAGGTAGGCAACTTGAAATCCTCTTTTCCCACCATAGCCCATTGCTGCCTGCTGGATTTCCAATTAAACGGTGCCTTACATCTGACCTGAATGAGGAGAGTTGATAGTGGAGTGTACCTCTGCATGGCATGACATGCCAAATGGCAATCTGGAGTTGGAGATACAACATCTAGACAAAGCAGAAAGTATAGGGAACAAGGGAACACTGGCACTTAGAATTCTTCCATGACAATTTTGGGTAACTCTATCTTGGTCTCTCAAAAAGGCGCCATCTCTGTACTCCGTAAGTACATGCCATAAGTACACAGCTTACTTATACGCATATTTATAGCACGAAAGATCCGCCTTAATAAGAAATTTTAAAAATACTACTTTCCTTAATAGTGAACAGCAGATGCTTATTTTACTAAAAATAAACTAGTGCTCATAACAAGAAGCAGATTCCTTCTTATGACAGTAAAAGGATATTACTTTCTAGAGACACTGTTTTAATCTATCCAATTACTGCATAATTATTTATACTGCCTTTCGACCTCATTAGATGCGTAACAAAGTATCAAAAGAAAACTCAGGGGTACCTAGTGCTCAGAGTTTATTTACTCATCAGTAAAACAGGTATTTAAAATGCCTGCTGGTTCCTAAGTTCATACTCACCGCCACGCATTGTTGTAAAGTGCTTTATAAAATTGATCTCATTTAATCTGTGATGCTGAAAGGTAACTATTCTTAATATCCCCATTTTACAGGTAAGACGATTGAGGCGTAACTGTCATATAGCCAAGAAGTTCTTGTAAACAGCCTGGTAGAAATTTTGGTTTTTTAGTTCTAGGTCTAGCTTACTGCCCAGCACATAGTAGGGGCTTGATAAACGTTTGTTGAGTGAAGGTGTAAACAAGCAAATCCTAAAGGTTTTAGACACAGACTGGCTTCACCTAAAAGTTGCTATGATGAAGACCTTTGCCTCAGAATGGACAAAGCGATATGACTAAAGTTCAGAGTGAGGCAGCCCTTTCTTTCTTTTCTCAGAGCTGCCTGTGTAGCCTCTCATGCCCGAGCACCACTTCCAGTGCCTGTTCACTCGAGATCACTGGCACTCTCCAGCAAAATGACAGAGAAAATACCTCATCAAGGGTGCTAAAGTGGGGACCTCCACAGTGACCAGAACTCTGATGAGTGGATAACTGAAAGATACAGGACTTCCTCCTGGGCTTGCTACTGCTTGCGTCCCTTCTTACCAGTTGGCCACCCTCCACCTCTTTCATACAGAAATGCTGTAACTGAGGTTTGACGACGACGAGCTTTCTCGCTGGTGGTTCTACCAGCTGTCTTTTGGGGAGGCCCCCTATGTGGGCCTGGCCTTGTGAGTGAATTCTTAAATCAGGAGTATCTGTCTTTTCTAGGGCATCTGGAGTATCTCTTTTGCAAAGCAACACAGACCAAGGCAGCCTGCAGAATTGTAAATGAATAACTAAACCCAGACTCTACTGGACAAACAAGAAACTGGGCAAATCCAAAAAGGGTGATCCCTCAGGGCAGGTGAAGTATAAAAAGCAGCACTTCCCCAACTCCCCCCAACTCCCACCATTGGGAAAAAAAAACCCCTTTCCTTGAGGGGTCAGTACTGGGAAGCCCCACTCAGCCTTGAGAATTGGTCAATTTGCAGGAAGTGCCTTGTATTCAGGGGACCGCAGGTAAGTTTAAAGTAGTTCTTTGCTCAGAGCCTACACGAATAAATCTCCACTACATAGGAAATAGTAGAAATTGGACCCGGTGCCCTCAATCTAATTCTCTCCTCTGATCCTGCCACCCAAGGGAGGAATCTCCACCCCTTCCTTCCGGTTATAACTGAACCACTTAATTCAACTTAGCTTGATCTTAAGTCCCTTCCCAAACTCAGGAAAGGGCTTCCCAGACCTCATGAAGAATTCTCACCCTCTAGTTTTTCCTTATCAAAAAGTGGTTCCAAGCACTGATGCATCTGTAACTATTTTAGTTGTGGATTGTGTCTTTGCTCTAGATGTGAGTTCTAGGAGGGCAGGTTGTGAGACTTTGGGGTCACTTTTGCATTCCCAGGACCTAGCACAGCACTGGGCATATAGAAGGCACTGGAAAAGTATTTGTTGGATGAAAGAATGACAGTCTAAGTTATGAAGCAGGAGAGCCTCATTTTTGACAGAAAAATAATCATGAACGTGTCAGCAATATTTCATTTAGGTACCAATGTGGAACTAAGTATCCCTCCCCCACCCTGTCTCTTCCTCTCACCCCACCTACCTGCAGCTTGTCCACACCTCCCCATGGTAGCAGAAATGAACCAAAGCAGGAAAGGCTGACTCACTGTAGATGCCGGAAGCCGGGAAAATGTACATAGCCAGAGGGGAAGTAGTCTCAATGATTCTGGGGCAGGGTGGCCAATCACTTTGGGGAAGAAACAGAATGTCAAAAGGGACTTTTAGAAGGCAGAGAAGGATGGGTTAAACTGTGTCCCATGCCTGGATCAGGTTCTGGGAGAGAAGAGGCAGGGAGCAGAAACGTGCTGGATTGAAGCCTGAGGGGTTGGAAAGGAGCTTTGAAGGTAGAACCTTCAGAGAGCTTTGCAACCAGTGAGCAGAAGCAGGGAAAGCAGGATGGTGGGACTGACATTGGACTGACAACTGATACACTGCACTGGGTGTAGTATTGTGAAGCAAACCAGTCTGGGGTGCCAGGAAGAACAAACCCAAGAGTCCTGATGGAGGAGCAGAAAGGCCAGAAGGAAGGGTTGAGGGGCTGGAGGTGACAGTCAAGTGGATTAAGAGCTTCAGTGGGAGCCAGGAGGTTGTGTGTGTGTGTGTCTGTGTGTTGGAGGGGTGTGTGGGTCCTGGTAAAGGAAGGTATGAATTAGGCACAGGCCACTCAGAGTGTGTGACTTCAAGGTGTGAAGATAATGCTGAGATAATTAATGAGCTCTAGAAACCGGGGAGCTATTTGCAAAGATGAGAAAATGTCATTTGTTATCCACAACGGAAATTTATTAAGCTTTCCCTCACAGACAAGACTGCAAGCCACAGGGTGGACTGAGACAAATAGGGATTGTTCTGCAACTTTGCAAGGGAGAGAGGTTTGGATCGTCACACGTATAACCACCACCCGCCTGCTTCCAAAAATCCTAGGATCAGGGATCAGCCCTGAGATCGACAACTGTATTTGATTTTATTTTTAAAATCTGTCTTCTTGGAGGGGTCGTGGGGAACTTCACGTAGCACCCAGTACACGCCACGCCACCACTGAGGCCAGAGGTGTGTGAGACTTGGGGTCAGAGACGTGCATTCTCTCAGCGAGGCCGGGCTCAGATGCAAACGCCTGTATCGCCACCCTGTCGCCCACTGAGAGGATCTGGCCGCCAACGGCTGGAAGAGAGAGAGAGAGAGACAGGGGAAAAAGAAAACCCAACAACAACAAAAACCCCAACCCAATGAATACCCCCAGAGATCGTTCCCCTCCTCACCCCCCCGCAAGTCAGCCGAGCAAACGAGTGCTCCGCTTCCCCGGAAATTAGACGCGCAGGGGTATTCACTCCAACCCGGGGCCGGGCAGCCCCTGCGGAAACGAGTCTGGTGCCAGTGAGGACACGAATTCCCAGAAATCGCCAAAGAGCATCCCCGGAGCCCACCACGGCCTGCCCCTCCGAGGG
>NW_007249891.1:245153-246341 GCF_000164805.1 Carlito syrichta | reverse complement strand
GGGATGGTTGAGTTTTAACCGGAGGCAGAGCGCGAGCGGGGTCAGTGTGTGAGCAACGCGAGCAGCCGAGCGCGGAGAGGCGCCGCGGCTGTGAACTCCCCCCTGCCCGCCGCGCCAGCCCTCCCCCGGAGCCCCCGCGCCGCCAGCATGAAGCGAGCCCACCCCGAGTACAGCTCCTCGGACAGCGAGCTGGACGAGACCATCGAGGTGGAGAAGGAGAGCGCGGACGAGAATGGGTGAGCTGGCGGCGGCGGCGCGGAGCCGGCGCGGGGGCCGCGCGCCGGCCGGCCGCGGTGACAGGGCGAGGGCCCGGGACGCGCCGGTGCCCCGCGCCGACCTCCGCGCGGCGCGGGCGGGACGCCGCCGGTGCTGAACGACCCCCCGAGGCGCCGGCAAGCCCACGTTGCCCGGACGGTCCGAGCGCGGGGAGGGCGTGGGGGCGTCCCTCACGCCACCCCCATCGCTTCACGGCGATTTCAGGGTTTTTTTTTTTTCCTTCTTTTTTCCTTTCTCCTTTCAGAAACTTGAGTTCGGCTCTAGGTTCCATGTCCCCAACTACATCTTCCCAGATTCTGGCCAGGAAGAGACGGAGAGGGGTGAGTGTATGCCTCTGCTTATTTTTGGTTATTAATGAACGGCAATAACCACCTTTCTTCCTCTGAAACTTACCGTTCTAATGGAAATGCCCTCCTTTGTTTTGCTTGCGTCCTATAGATAATTGAGAAGCGCCGACGAGACCGGATCAATAACAGTTTGTCTGAGCTAAGAAGACTGGTACCCAGTGCTTTCGAGAAGCAGGTAATGGAGAAAGTAGGTAGAGCTCTCGGTGTAGCCGTCTGCAGCTTCTGAATCTTTCCCCCCATTCGTCTGACCCTCATCCGCCTTGGAAAATTGCTTGTGCCTGGGAGGTGAATTTGTACCCAGATTCCAACGTATTCTGTGAAGCCAACTCATTTTGCTTTAGTCCCCACTTGACGATTTACAAGGCATATACGTTTACATATACGCATGCATGTTTCAGGTTGTTCCCCAAAGGAACTTGTGTCAAAACAAGCTTTTACCATTCTCTTCTTTAGGGATCTGCTAAGCTAGAAAAAGCGGAGATCCTGCAGATGACTGTGGATCACCTGAAAATGCTGCACACGGCGGGAGGGAAAGGTACATCTCACCAGTCCTGGCGGGGGGGGG
>NW_007249891.1:230133-245133 GCF_000164805.1 Carlito syrichta | reverse complement strand
CCCTGAGTGCTTGGGGGAGAGTGAGCCGCGGCTGCAGGCCAGGATTGGTGCAGTGGCTGCCTGGTTTTTCTTTGGGGGTGGGGAGAACGTTGCGTGGTGTGTGCGGTTGCCTGTCAGTACATTTTCCAATGCACAGAGAATTTTCTCCAGTGAATTCATCCCCTTAACCCTCTGCACGCCAAGCTCGTGCATCTTTTGGGAAGTGCCTATGATTTGTGAAGTCCTCTAAAGTTGTGGCAGCTCTGATTCAGACCAGGTAGTTCTCCCATTTGTCCATTTATATTTTGAGAAAAAGCCCCCCTCTTTTAAAATATGTGGTCTTAATTTCGTACATAAGATTTTTTTAAAACGAGCTGCCACATGACCCTTGAGGAAAGAAACCTATTGTGGTTGAGTAGAGAAAGCCTAACAGGAGGCCAAGGTCTGTCTGTCTGTCTCCAGCAGGCAAATGCTTTACTGAGGACCGAGTGCCTAAAAGCTCCACGATGATAACTTACATCTGTGTGTCTAATGAATTTCACTGCTCTGTGGTTTCTCTGTCCTTGATGTATTTTTTGTTGTTGTTGAGGGAAAACATTAAAGGAATGAACATAGTTTTCATCTGCTGGTAGGGTATAATTCCAGTTTCTGCCTGGCAGCTTCGAATTGGGCTTTGAACTTGCATTAGCAAACACATTCTGCTCATGTCGATGAATGCAAAGATTTTGAGCGGCTCCAAAATATTTGAACTTTGGGAAGAACCCGTGAGTGCCATGTTTGAAGGATGCAAGTTTCTGCCGGGAAGGGCCGCCTTTGGGATCGAAGGAACGCGGGGAATGAGCAAAGCCCCGAGGTTTTCCTTTTCTTCTTTTCCTCAGGCTATTTTGATGCGCACGCCCTGGCCATGGACTATCGGAGTTTAGGGTTCCGGGAATGCCTGGCCGAAGTCGCCCGTTACCTGAGCATCATCGAAGGACTGGATGTCTCCGACCCGCTCCGGGTTCGGCTGGTCTCGCATCTCAACAACTACGCCTCCCAGCGGGAAGCCGCGAGCGGCGCCCACGCGGGCCTCGGACACATCCCCTGGGGGAGCGCCTTCGGACACCACCCGCACGTCGCGCACCCGCTGTTGCTGCCCCAGAGCGGCCACGGGAACACCGGCACCCCGGCCTCGCCCACGGAACCGCACCACCAGGGCAGGCTGGCCTCGGCGCATCCGGAGGCGCCCGCCCTCCGCGCGCCCCCTAGCGGCGGCCTCGGACCGGTGCTCCCGGTGGTCACCTCCGCCTCCAAACTCTCGCCGCCTCTGCTGTCCTCGGTGGCCTCCCTGTCGGCCTTCCCCTTCTCCTTCGGGTCCTTCCACCTACTCTCGCCCAATGCACTGAGCCCTTCGGCGCCCACACAGGGAGCACACCTTGGCAAGCCCTATAGACCTTGGGGGACGGAGATCGGAGCTTTTTAAAGGACTGATGTTATAGGACGAGGGAGGGGAAAGCTTAAAAAATCCCAGCTGGGCTGGACTGTTGCCAACATCACCTTAAAGTCGTCAGTAAAAGTAAAAAGGAAAAAGGTACCCTTTCCGATGAAAAAAATTTTTAAGACTGAAGGTTTGTTGGTTGACTTTTTTCTTTTTTAATGTTTTTTTTTAATCATGTCCTGTATTAGCAGTTTTTAAAAACTAGTTGTTAAATTTTGTTCAAAACATTACATTGAAATAGTGAGTATAAACCAACACTTTGTGATGGGTTTGTACTGTACCTAATTTACTTTGTAAACCAGGATGGTTCCATTTTTTTTGCCCCAAAGTTTTGGGAATCTTAACATTTAGTATTTTTAGTCTGTTTTTCCTCCTTGTATAGTTCATGGTCTGTTTGTAGAATTAATTTTCCAAACCACTATGCTCAGTGTTAACATGATTCTGTTTCTTAATATTTTGACAGATTAAGGTGTTGTATAAATAATATTCTTTTTTGGGGGAGGGGAGACTATATTGAATTTTATATTTCTGAACAAAGCGTTGACAAATCAGATGATCAGCTTTATCCAAGAAAGAAGACTAGTAAATTCTCTGCCTCTTATAGCAGTCAGGTGAATGTACAAATTGTCTGTGGCCCTGAATCCCTGTGACCAACTGCTGTTGTCTGTCAGGATTGGCAGTTCTGACTTAGTTAGGAGAGCGCCATTGGTAGGTTAGGTCCCATTTGGAGTATTGGTGGAGAGGAAACTGACCATAAATGCATAGAGCATACCTGCATTTACCAGCCCCAGCAATGCAGTGAATTTTTGATCTCATGGATCTCAAATTCACAGATGTTAACATGGATAAGTGATCATGGTGTGACAGTGGTCAACTGCATAGTACAGTGGAACCTGTTAAATGCATAACCTAATCTTCCTGGAACTGCCATCTTTCTTTTAACTGGAAATTTTCATGTTGAGTTTTCCTTTTTGGGGCATTTAAAAGGGCTTTGCTGCCTTCTTCTTTGATTTATTTAATTTGATTCAGGCTATAAAAGTATCATTTTACAGATTTATTCCTTTAGCAGGTATAGTTTAAATGACCTCCACTGAACTGGGTTTGACCTCTGTTGTACTGATGTGTTGTGACTAAATAAAAAAGAAAGAACAAAGTATTTTGCTGTGTATGCCTTATGTACCTTGGCCTTTCCCTCTATTGGCTAAGAAAATATAAACTTCCCTTCATTTTCATTTTGCTTGATTGCTTTGTATGTGTTTACCAATTTCATTCTTCGTGGACTTCCAAACTGTACAAATTAATGCCATTGAATAAGGTGACTCTATTGCAATGCAGAGCTTTGGCCTGCCTCCCACCAGGGGACATGGTCCTTTTGTTTTATGTCAGATGGTCTGGCCCTACAATGGCCATCTAGAGACTGAGAACACTTAAATCTGACTGGGTGGGAAAGAACTCGAATACAATCTTTTAAAACTGTGTGGACATTTCAACAAATATTTACTGAGGTCACCTACTGTATGCTCAGTTCTATGCTGAGAGAGCAGAAAATTTTTTTCATTTCTTTTATTCATTTTTTTTTTAATGGCAAAAGAAGAAGACCCAAACGTTTCTGTCTAAAGGACCTTGTGCAGGGACTCGGGAATCTGTGGCCTGATGAGCAGTGGCAGGCTGTAATTCTGCACCTGCACAGCTCCAGGAGTCTTCCTTGGTCCTGTCTCCAAGGAATTTGTTTAACCCTTTAGTTGCATTGGACTCATGAGATGTGTAGTGAGGAAGCTGACATATGCTTTAGGTTAAAACAAAACACTGCCAGAACAGAGGCAGGAATCTGGGCCCCAGGGGAGAGGAGTCTTCCCACTGCCTTAAAAGTAAGTCTGCCAATTAAGAAGCACTGCCTCTTAGCTCCTAAGGAGTTCACCTTGATCCTGAGGCTGGTGGGGAGAAGAGGGAGAAAACTCATTCTGGCAGATGATAAAATAGAACCTTCATTTTTTTCCCCTCCCATATACTGAACTCTTCCACTCCTCTCTGGTGAAGAAACAAAGACAGAAGGCAAAGAGAAGTTTGGAGTTTGAGCTTAAGCAGTGATTTCTGGATCCCTATGAAGGAATGGGAGACGGTGGCATTTTTGTGATTGTGGGTTTCCAATACCTCTCGAACTTTCTCTGTGTGACCTCAGACACCGGTCCCTTTACGATGTGTAGCTCCGTTCTCAGTGTTGCCTGTGTCACGCAGACACTCAGACATTTCTGTCTGTCATAAGACTGTGATGGAAGGTGTTATGCAAATTTCTGCCAAGTGTCAGTTTAATTTTAGTAACTGCAATTTCCAGTGGCATCACAGCATTACTGAACAGCATTGTGCTTCGACTGTCTTAGACTCTCTCACCGTTCTACAGGTTTAAATGGCCGTGAATGGTGTAAGAAGTACAGCCTCTCATTTCCCTGGCTTCACTGGATAGAGCTGTGGAACCGCAAATCACGAAGCACGCTTCACTTGTCCCATCAATGACAGTGATGCTATGATCTGGTTAGTACTTTTTTCTTTTGGGGGGAAGGCCTGGCAGATCATTTTCTAACTTTCTTTTTCACAGGAATATTCTGGGTGATGAGTAACTGGGAATGAAGCAGGTGGAATTGGAGCTTCTTGGGGAGCAGGATGGAATTATAACTATGTGCCAGTAGCACAGAGGAAAATTAATGTAGGATAACATTGATTTCTATTCTGAATTGATACAGTAAGAAAAAAAAAATCAACATCAGGGTCATCAGTACCAGCATATTTTTGTATTATGCATACATTTAGAATACATATACCCGTGAAAACACAATTTTTCAGAGGACCCATAAGTTTACCTTATGAGGAAAATAATATCATTGGTCATAAGTAACTTTGAAGGGCCTCTATAATTACCCATTTGTTTTCATTAAATGGACTACCATGAATTAATGAAAGATAGATGGGCAATTCTTGCATTAAAAAAGCTCCTAAAAGAAAAGTCTGGGCTGGGTGTGGTGGCTCACACCTATAATTCCTGCACTTTGAGAGGCCAAGGTCAGAGGATTGCTTGATCCCAGGAGTTCAGACCAGCCTGGGCAACACAGCGAGACCTCGTCTCTACAAAAATCAAGAAATGAGCCGGGCATGTTGGCATGCACCTGTAGTCTCCAGCTACTCGGGAGGCTGAGGCAGAAGGATTGCCTGAGCCCAGGAGGTTGAGGATGTGGTAAACTGTGATCATGCCACTGCACTCCTGCCTGGACAACAGAGTGAAGCCCCTGATTCAAGGGAAAAAGAAAGAAAGAAAGAAGTAAAAAGAAAAGTCCAAGAAATAGTTTCTAATTTATTCAGTATACCTAAATTAGGATGTGATTTTTATTCAGCTTTTCATTACCCCACTCTGTGACTCACTAAAATCATGATCTTTTAAATATAGATTACTTACATTTAAAATCCCTCAGGAAATGTTCTCTCTCCTAGTTGTACTTTTCCCCAGTCCTCCTGGTCTATACCCGTATCATAGCTTTGATGCCTTCGTTATTAGTTTCCAGTGATGATTTATAATTAAAATAACTTCAGAGTTAAATTCATCTGAGACATTGCTTCAATGTGGCCCAATGTCTTTTACAACTGGAGCTCCAGGAATGGGGGCATCTCGGGAAGGAGATCACAATTCTGGCTCCAGCCCAGATTTTACCTAATTGGGTGAACCTCATTTTTCTCTGAACCTCATTTTTCTGAACCTCATTTTTCTCATCTGTCCATTCAAGTGGTTGGACTAGATGAGGGTCTCAGGTACACGCTCACAGGGATGGGCACCACTAGGGTGGAATGTGGTGGGACGATGCAGGGAATATGTACATGTTCCCAGCTCCCATGCTGTCTCCAGTTCTGGCTGAAGTGTCATGCCAACTGTTCCTACCAGGAATTTTGGTTCAGTGTTGGCAAATCTTTCATGTTTTCAAGAGTATCACCAATTTTGGATTTTTATGTGAAATTGTCCAATTTTTTTTTTTTTTTGAGTTGGAGTCTCACTCTGTCGCCCAGACTGGAGTGCACCCGGCCACCGAACCTCAACCTGCTGGGCTCCCGCGATCCTTCCGCCTCAGCCTTCCAAGTAGCTGGAACTACAGGCGCGCTACCATGCCCAGCTAATTTTTTTTAAATTTATTGTAGAGATGAGGTCTCGCCAAGTTGCCCAGGTGGGTCTCGAACCCATGGGCTCAGGCAATTCACTCACCTTGGCCTCCCAAAGCGCGGGATTACAGGCTGAGCCACTGAGCCCAGCCAGTTGTCCAATTTTTATGGTTGATAAGTAATTCACCAAAACCTATCTGCTAGCTAGACTGAGCCCATGGGCAACAGCTTCTAGGGCTTGGATCTGTATGGCTCCCTGGAGGGCTGGAATTTCTAATATCTTTGTCATGTAGGGCCTTTGAGGATACAAAATAGATAAACAAAAGCCTAAAATAAACAATACGGTCATTAGGCAGATGTGGGTGATAGATACTTTATAAAGATTATGGGTAGAGTTTAAAAAAAATTACTTATGGGTTGTCAAATTTTCTCCAGGTAAAATAAAGCAAGGAGAGAAAATCAAAAAGTGGTCTTTTTGTTCTAAGTCTTGACACTTCACGGGAACCTCTTCCGAAGGTGCTCTCAGCTTGGTCCTTGTGTCCGCTTTACCATGGAAAAACTGAGTTCTCAGCTTGACCTTAAATGAAAGGACAAGCGTGAAGCTTGCTCGTGACTCAGCACACTGAAGTACTGAAAGGCGCCATCTGATTTCAGGAAGTGAGAAGTCTCAGCAAAAAGCAAGCTGTTTTGAACTTCAACTTGAAATGTAATGCCTGCCTTGATCTTGATGAGCTGCATGGCTTTTTTCTCAGATCCTTCAGTGTTCCGTTCTGGGGTGGGGGTGGGGATGGGGGTGGGGAGAGGAGAGAAAACAGCAAAGGGAAAGAAACACAGGCCTTTTTTTGGAGCTGTCTGTGGGTAACATGCATTTGCCACAGAACTGTTCCCCCAAGTCTGTAAGTCCCACCAAATGTCCCCGAGTGACAGGTCTGGGAACACGGGTGGCTATAACATCATGCTTCTTTATAGTTTTCTTGTAAAATTTCCTATTGTATTTACTCTTATGTTAGTATTTTTTGTTAATTGCTTTATGTTGGATTTTGACATATACTCAAGTTAAAAGACCATGCCTAAATTTGAAAACTCTCAATCATTCGTATGCAGTTGTTAGGTCATCTATTGCTTGAATCTAGCAGAAGAGGCTTGAAAACATCACATTTTAACCAGACTGCTTGAGCACGTTCATGCTTGACCATTTTCTGTGGTTGCTTGTAGTTTTATTTTATTTTTTAGATGTCTCCCCAGAACATAGTTTTGTCTCTGGCACATAGGAATGTGTCTTACATGCAGAATTGAATTATGCAATTGAAGAATGACATACCTGCATCTTTGATCATCCTCTGTGACCTCATTTTCTAACCTTGCCCCTCATCACTGCTCCAGCCGCACTTGCTCTGGGCTGTTGCCGAAACATGCTCCGTGCTCTCACCTCTGCGCCTTTGTACTGGCTGGTCCCTCTGCCCAGAATGCTCTTCCCCCAGTTGCCTGTTAATTGATCTGCAATCTGTACTCTTCCTGGGGGCTCTATTTAATTGATCTGCAATCTGTACTCTTCCTGGGGGCTCTTCTCCATGAAGTCTTTCCTTACAACCCTGTTTAAAACAGTCATTCTCCTTTACTCCCTCTCCTGTGGCTCCTTACCTTCCTTTCCTCTTCTGTTCTTTTCCACGGTACCTAGCATAATCCTACAGAATATAGATTTCATTGATTGTTTGCTGTCTGTTTTTCTGGTTTGTTCACTTCTGCAGTTCTGTCACTTACAACAGTACGTAAAGTATTAGACGCTTTCAAGAAATCTTTGTTAAATAAGTAAATGAATCCAAACCAAAACACCACTAAGGAGTAGAGCAGACCAGGTCTGGTGGCTCACGCCTGTGATCTCCACACTTCAGGAGGCTGAGGTGGGAGGAGCTCTTGAGCACAGGAGTTGAAGACCAGCCTGGGCAACATAGTGAGATCTCATCTCTACAAAAAATGAAAATAGCTGGGCACAGTGGCAAGTGCCTGTAATCCCAGCTGCTTGGGAGTCTGAGAAGGAAGGATCACCTGGCCCAGGAGCTCAGGGCTGTGATAAGCTGAGATTGTGCCACTGCACTCCAGCCTGGGTGTTAGAGTGAGACCCAGACTCAAAATAAATAAGTAAGAAGCAGAGCAAAAGAGATCCTGATATGTCTCTGACCTCCAGCCCCCACTTCCAATCTTTTATTTTGAATATTAGCAAGGAAGATAATTTCATGTTTCATTTTAGTACTTTCTCTTCATTGTGATAAAATTTTGCTTAAAAAAAAATTTCACTCAAACACCATTCTTCAAATCAATGTCCTCTTTTATGTGTGCCTAGTGGGATTGTAGGGACATTGGTCACCTTTCTTTTTTTTGAGTTGGAGTCTCACTCTGTCGCCCAGGCTGGAGTGCAAGCTCATGGCCACCCCGGTGTTGACCTGCTGGACTTCAGCGATCCTTCTGCCTCAGCCTTCCAAGTAGCCGGAACTATAGGGTGCACTACCATGCCTGGCTAATTTATTTATTTATTTATTGTAGAGACGAAGTCTCAACAAGTTGCCTGGGCTGGTCTTGAACCCACAGGCTCAGGCAATCCACTCGCCTTGGCCTCCCAAAGTCCTGGTATTATACCTTTCTGATATTCCCCCACATAAGTCCCTAACTCTCTTCTGAAGATGCAAAATCTCAATTAATCCTCTTCTCTATCTACCCTCTCTCCTGTTAGGGAGCCTCGGCTTTTTAACCCACCCCCATTTTAATATAACTTTTTGGGAAGGGGCTGGAGGAACATAGCCACTGTAGTTATAAAAATGGAGAGAAGAATAGAAGTTCTGGTTGTGTGTGGTGGCTCATACCTGTAATCTCAGCACTTTGGGAGGCCAAGGTGGGAGGGTTGAGCCCAGGAGTTCAAAACTAGCCTAGAAAACACAGTGAGACCTGATCTTTACCAAAAAAAAAAAAAAAAAAAAAAAGTTAGCCAGGTGTGGTGTGCGCCTGTAGTCCCAAATACTTTGGGAGGCTAGGTGGAAGGATTGCTTGAGCCCTGGAGGTTGAGGCTGCAGTGAGCCATGATCTTGCCACTGAACTCCAATCTAGGGTCAGACTGACTAAAAATTAAAAAAAAAAAAAATATATATATATAGAGAGAGAGATAGAGAGAGAGAGGTTCTATGATGGGAACAGAGTATACACCACTTAGGGTTTACAGTAGAGCAACATGGATAAAGTGTTTACACTAAATGTGAAAATGTGAAAAGTTTAAAGGAATTAAGATATCTGTAATCTGTGATAAATTGGAGCCTGAAAGATGAATAGCTAACTTCTTGTTGTTTTGAGTATGTAAAGAGAAGATCTTATAAAAGTAAAGAAGAGTGGTTCTCAGGTGGAAGCCCACGTCCTCCCACAGGGCAGAGATGAGTAAGGCTGTGAAGGAAGGACCTGCATTCCTGACTTTGGTTCTAGCCACCAGGAGGCAACAGGTTTGTAGCAGGATTTTGAGTGCAGCTTTTTCTTTTATCTGGGAAAAAACTGAGTGCACAGAGGCAATAAGTGTTTCATATTCTGAAGTACCAAAACCCACTTGGAGCCCAATACCTCCTACAGTGTTTTAAATAGAGGCCAAACTATCTTTTCTTTCCATGTTCAACAATAGCCCTAGTTGGGCATAGTAGCTCACGTCTATTAGTGCAGTACTTTGGAAGACCAAGGTGGGAGGCTCGCTTGAGGCCAAGAGTTTGAGGCCACTCTAGGCAACATAGCTATAATTTGTCCCTACCAAAAAGCTAAAAAGGCAAGGTGGCTCGTGCCTATAATCCCAACTACTTGGGAGGCTGAGGTGAAAGGATTGCCTGAGCCCTGGCGGTCAAGTCTGCAGGGAGCCATGATTGTGCCACTGCACTCCGGCCTGGGCAACTGAATGAGACTCTGACTCAAAACAAGCAAACAAAGAAACACACAAAAAACCAACATAATAGCCACCAGAACTGAGTCCCATCCCGGCTTACATAAGAAGACTGGGGAAGAGATGAGAAAGGAAATCACTGGCATCATGAAGAACTGACCTAGCAGGGCTTTTTATCTCTCCTTCCTGTAGGGAGTAGGTGAGTTGAAAGGATTGCAGTGGCTATGTGAGGTTCCAGGATTCATAGAAAGTGAGTTTGGGATTGGATCGCTGTCAGAGCTGAAGGCAAACGGCTGCCTTTTTCTGCACAGGGCACAGTTCTTAAAAATGGAGGGCATTAGGATGAAGTTGAACCTCTCCTCCCAAACATGGTGTACATCATCTACTTGGAAAGCATTGCATCAGCAGAGGCAAAATAACAGAGCCAGAGTGAGGACATGGGTGCCAGTGTAGTTAACCTTGGGAAGGTAAGGGATAGAGGAACACTAGAATCAGAACTGCCCAGAACATGAATCGCACCCACAACTTCTGGGATGCTGGCGGATGAAGAGGAGCTGAAGGGTAGGCAATGACTCCCCTCCTTCCCTAGGTCCTCCTCTTCATCTTTCAGCTGATGGGATGGGGGACAGTTTGTAAATGAGAAAGGACATTGGCATTTAAACGTGAACTGATGTTTCGTTTATGGAAAGTGACAAGAGGAAAATTCTTTGAACTGTCCAAGACATCGTTAAGAGATTTGTCAGAATATGATTGAAAGCAGTTACGCATATTGTGAAAACAAACAACAACCCCCACCGACTTACTCAGTGGAGATTTTCATGCTTTTCGAAAAAAATGACTCCCCAGCAGATGGAAAAACTTGTGTACAAGATTGCCATGCCAGTGTTGATTTGGGGAAATAGTGAAACAGGGAAGAGATAACTGGGAGACAGTCTTTTTGTTTTTATTTTTTAATTTTTAATTAATTAATTTATTTATTATAAATATGTGTGGTAAAGTTCAGGGTTAGGTATACAAACATTGATCATGCAGGTACCCTTGTTGACGAGGTATGCCCCTCCCTCCCCTAGCAGTTTCCCTCAACTGCCAGTCCCACCCCCCCAGACAGTCTTTTTAAAGAGAAGAGGATTTTCTATACTATAAACCAGCAAGTTTAATTACTATCATGGTCACCTTATAAGAAGTGATGAAAACCAGCGACTAACAAGCATTCACGAAGGATAAGTCATATCTTACAAACCTCCATTCCTTTTGAAAAGGCCTCCTGAGCTGTGCCATTGGTGGGTGCTGCAGAATAATGTGTCTGTACTGTAGCAAGGTGTTTAACTAAGTGTTTTACTGTCTCCCAGATCAGTAATAGAAATGTGAGCTGGATGACGGGACAACTAGAAGACTCCACAATTGAAATTAAAACCACAATGAGATACCCCTAACTTCAGTCAGGATGGCCATTATCAATAACTCAGAAAACAACAGATGCAGGAGAGGAGGTGCGGGGAAAAGGGAACACTTCTACACTGTTGGTGGGAGTATAAACTAGTACAACCTCTGTGGAAAACAGTGTGGTGATTTCTAAAAGATCTAAATATTGACCATTCATACAACCCAGCAATCCCTCTTCTGGGAATATATCAGGAGGAACTCAAATCATTCTACAAAAAAGATACCTGCACATGCATATTTATTGTCTCATTATTCTGAATAGCAAAAATGTGAAACCAATGATGCTGCCCATCAAAAGTGGACTGAATGAAGAAACTGTGATACATATATACATGATGGAATATTATGCAGCCACAAAAGAAAAACAAAATTATGAACTTCACAGTAACTTGGATGGACTTGGAATCTATAATACTCAATGATTTTTCATAGAAACAAAGATCTGAGTACTACATGTACTCACTCATAAGCTGATCCTGAACGTTTACCATGATACTATAAGAAAGGGATTGGCAGTAGTGAAACACTGCCTGGGGAGGGGAAGGGGACACATACCATCAATAGAGTAACCAAACTTTACCTGTACGATGACCACTTATCATCTAACCCTGAATTGTACCCTTCATCTTAAAAAAAAAAAAAAGAAGACGTAGCAATTGGTTAAATGACACAGTTTTTTAGTGCTTGGTTTATGCCATGCATTGGGCTGAGGGCTTTTCATACATTATCTTTAATCTTTAAGAATGGTTACTCTGAAAGTTCAGTGATATTCTTTCTGTTTACAGATAAGAAAACTGACATTTTGCAAGATGAAGACAATTTTTCCAAAATCTTCCAACTGTTAAGACGCAAAGCTAATATTTAATAGCAGATCCAAAGATCATGCTTTTTTTTTTTAACAGTCAAACTCAACTCATCAGTTGATTGATTTTAACTTGGTAAGGGGTTTCCTACTGTCTAATGATGACAGTACCTTGAAAATGGAACAGACTTCGTGGGGAGATGAACTCCTTGGGACAGAAGATATTGAGGCAGCAGTTAGTCCACCCTGAGTAATGTGAAAAGGCTTCACTAAGAGATTCTGAGTTTCCAAGAGGCAATGGATATATGGTTACACATGTTAAAGGAATCAATCTTCACATGCAGAACTACCACATATATGTAATTCTTGACTTGCTAGTTCAACCTTCCCACTTCTATGCTCCCAGTAGCCTTTCCCCTTTATTTCTATCTTTTTTTTTTTTTTTGAGTTGGAGTCTCACTCTGTCATCCAGACTGGAGTGCAGTGGCCGCTCCCGGCCAACACAGCCTCGACCTGCTGGGCTTTGGCAATCCCTCCACCTCAGCCTTCCAAGTAACTTGAACGACAGGCGTGCGCTACCACGCCTGGCTAATTTTTGATCTATTGTAGAGATGAGGTCTTGCCAAGTTGCCCAGGTGGGTCTCGAACCTGTGGGCTCAGGCAATCTACTCATCTCAGCCTCCCAAAGTGCAGGATTACAGGCTGAGCCACTGAGCCCGGCTTTTCCTCTTTACTTCAAAAGAAAACCATATACTTCCTCATTCCAAATCTGGAGACACAGAAACCTACAGGACACCAGATAAAGGGACAATTCTAGAAGTTAGCTTCAGGGAAATCTTCCTTAATGCTCACTGGGGAATTATAATCTCACCACTGGCTTCTTGTTTATGCCTGTCTTACACATATTATTGTTATGAGTGAGATATAGGTTAGAAAATAGGGTGTTTACATTTTCTGAATTTCAAAATATTGGAGAGAGAGGTGGTAGGAATGAAGACAATGGTCACTTAATAAACTTGTCTCTTTTGTTTTTGAAATGTTGTCCAAGATTGCATCCTTCTCTCTGGATTTAGTAAGAACAAAGCAAAGACAGCATCACCTAGACATGAATGTCTAAATAACAAATGACTTTTCTTCCCCTTTCACATAGTTAAACTGAAGCTGTTCTTTGAAGTTTTTCTCAATACTCATCTTTTAGGTCCCTATAGGTAGAAAAGAAATTGGTGTAATTAAGAGTTCCTTTAGTAAGTCTTGGAAAATCTTTTTAGATTTTCAGAAATTGAGAAAGAAACTGACTAATGACAATGTAACTAATATTTTTGAAAATTAGGTACTTTCCAATTCTTTGCTTTAGTCAAAATGAAGATTGTCCTAAGTTGTTAGACACTCAAACATTACTCATAATTTTTATTATCGATAATCAGAATGTGATTATTGGCAATATTCACCTGTTTACACGTGAACTACTTGAGGGGGAGCCCGTTTATTTTATTAAGAAGGGATGCACCACAGAATATACATTCTACTCATCACCACATGGAATGTACCCCAAGATCGATCACATCCTTGGCCATAAATCAGGCATAAACAAATTCTGTAAGAATGAAATATTGCCATGCACCTTCTCAGACCATAAAGGCATAAAAATAAATATCAACACCAAAAAATTTCCTGAAAGCCCACCATGACATGTACACTAAACAGCATGATGTTGAATGACTACTGAGTCAACACTGAAATCAAAGCAGAAATTAAAAGACTCCTGGAAACAAATGAAAATGAAGAAACATCTTACCAAAATCTTTGGGATGTCATGAAAACAGTTCTAAGAGGGGAATTTATATCTCTACAAGCACACGTCAAGAAAACAAAGATCACAAGTTGAGAGCCTAACAAATCACCTAAGGGAGCTGGAAAGAGAAGACCTCCAAACTCCCAACTTTAGCAGAAGAATCCAAATGATCAATATAAGAGCCCAAATACAGGACACAGAAGCCAAAACTATCATAGAAAACATCAACAAAACAAAAAGCTGGTTCTTTGAAAGAATTAACAAGATTGGCGGACCCCTAGCCAGAATGACCAAGAAAAAGAGAGGAAAAAGTCCAAATAAACACAATCAGAAACATTATAGATCAAGTCACAACTGACCCTGAGGAAACACAAAAGATTATCAGAGATTACTATATACACCTATATGGAATAAACTTGATAACCTAAATGAAATGGAGGCCTTTCTGACATCACACAACCTCCCCAGGTTGAAACAAAAAGACACTGAGACACTAAATAGACCAATAACAACCCAGGAAATTGACTCTGTCATACAGAAACTACCTACCAAAAAAAGCCCTGGACCAGATGTCTTTCCAGCAGAATTCTACAAAACGTACAAGGAGGAGCTGATACCAATCCTATTGGAAGTATTCCAGGCAATTGAGAAGGATGGAATTCTTCCCAAATTATTTTACGAAGCTAACATCACACTGATACCCAAACCAGGTAAAGATCCAACCAAAAAAGAGAACTACAGGCCAATATCCCTTATGAATATAGATGCAAAAATCCTCAACAAGATTCTAGCAAATTGAATCCAAAAACACATCTCAAAAATCATTCACTATGACCAAGTAGGCTTCATCCCCAGGATTCAGGTCTGGTTCAACATTTGCAAGATCATAAATGTCATTAAAGATATCAACAGATATAAAAACAAGAACCACATGATTATAGCACTAGATGCAGAAAAAGCTTTTGATAAAAGCCAGCATCCCTTCTTGATAAAAACCATCAAACACCTAGGTATAGAAGGAACATACCTCAAAATAGTAAGTGCCATTTATGATAAACTCGCAGCTAATATATTGTTAAATGGACAAAGACTGGAAACATTTCCCCTGAGAATTGGAACAAGACAAGGCTGCCCACTCTCACCCCTTTTGTTCAACCTTGTATTGGAAGTCCTAGCTCAGACAATTAGACAAGAGAAGGAAATCAAGGGTATCCAAATAGGAAAGGAGGAAGTCAAGTTACCCCTCTTTGTTGATGATATGATCCTATACCTTGAAAATCCAAGAGAATCTGTCAAAAACCTGCTTGCACAGATAAAGGGCTTTGGCAAAGTCAGAGTTCAAAATAAATGCGCAAAAGAAAGTTGCATTCCTATACGCCAACAACAAGCAGGCACAGACCTAAATAAAAAACACAGTCTCATTCACAATAGTCACACACACACACACACACACACACACACACACA
>NW_007249891.1:216668-230049 GCF_000164805.1 Carlito syrichta | reverse complement strand
CTATCCTACCAAAGGCAATCTATAGATTCAACGCAATACCCATTCAGTTACCAACATCATTCTTCTCAGACCTGGAAATGACAATACAGAAATTCATATGGAAGCATCAATGACTACGAATAGCCAAAACAATTCTTAGCAAAAGAACCAAAGCAGGAGATATCACACTCCAGACTTCAAACTTTACTATAAGGCTACAGAAATCAAAACAGTCTGGTATTGGTACAAGAACAGGCATATAGACCAATGGAACAGGATAGAGATTCCAGAAGCAAAGCCTCAATTTCTCAACCAACTTATCTTTGACAAAGTCTCCAACAACAACCACCGAGGAGAAGAGAACCTATTATTCAGTAAATGGTGCTGGGAAAACTGACCACATGCAGAAGACTGAAACAAGATCCCTACCTATCACCACACACAAAAATTAACTCTAAATGGATCAAAGACCTAAACGTAGAACCTCAAAATATGAGAATCTTAGAAAACGCAGGAGACACCCTTACGGAAATTGGAACTGGCAACAAATTCCTATTCAGAGCCCTAAATGTCCATACCTTAAGAAATAAACTAGACAAGCGAGATCTCATCAAACTAACAAGCTTTTGCAAAGCAAAAGAAATTATCAAGAGAGTGGGAGACAGCCCACAGAATGGGAAAAAATATTTGCCAACTATATATCTGACAAAGGTCTAACATCTAGGATCTACAAGGAACCCAAATGAGACGAAAGGAAAAAAACAGTCCCATTAAAAAGTGGGCAAATGACATGAATAGACATTTCGCAAAAGGAGATATACAGCCAGCCAATAGACACATGAAAAAGTGCTCAGCCTCACTCATCATCAGAGAAATGCAAATCAAAATCACATTGAGATACCACCCAACACCAGTAAGAATGGCCATCATTAATAAAACAAACAACAACAGATGCTGGCGAGGATGTGGAGAAAAAGAAACGCTTCTACACTGCTGGTGGGAATGCAAACTAGTGCAATCTCTTTCGAAGACAGTGTGGCAATTTCTGAAAGAAGTAGAAATTGATCTTCCATATGACCCAGCAATTCCCCTATTGGGAATATATCTGGAGGAACTCAAATCATTCTACAAAAAAGATACCCGCACACGAATGTTTGTTGCAGCTCTATTCAAATAGCAAAAACATGGAACCAACCATGCTGCCCATTGAAGCTGGACTGGATTAAAAAAATGTGGTATACATACACAATGGAATATTATGCAGCCATAGTATGGACAAGCAACTTGGATGGATTTCGAGTCTATCATACTCAATGATCTATCATAGAGACAAAGAACAGAGTACCATATGTTCTCACTCATAAGTGGACTTTGAACAATTATAATGCTATAAGAAAGCGATTGGCAGTAGTGGGGAACTCTCAGGGGAGGAAGGATGGGATTGGGTATTGAGGGAAACTGCTAGGGGAGGGAGGGGCACACCTTATCAACAAGGGTACCTGCATAATCAATGTTTGTATACCTAACCCTGAATTGTATCCCACATCTTTATAATTAAAAATAAATAAATAAATAAATAAGGTCAAAAAAGAAGGAATGCACATTCAATAACATTTTACTCTCAATAATACATTTATCTAAATGTTTTATTAATTGCATGACAATAATTATAACTGAATCCAGAATCTTTTCTTCCTTCCTTCTTCCTTTCTTCCTTCCCTCCTTCCTTCTATCTACCTATCACTTGGAATCTTATGGTCCCAAGAAACATAACTAAACAATTGAATTTATATATTGGAGATAATTACCTTATGTGATCAAGGAAATGCTTCCAAGCATAAAAATTTTTACAGGTTAAAACTCTATGGGGATGTGAAATGGCAATGTGAAGAGGAAAAAATATAAAATTTCCCCACTGTCCAAGGGGGCTGTGTTTGTATTTTTAAAAAGAATGAACACTATCAAATCACTATGGTATTTAGTTTCCATTGGCTGACATTAACATTTTATTAGATTTCAAGCTAAGCCCTAAATAATGCATTTTTTGGCCACTATTTAAAGTTAGAAAAAAATTTCAGGTGTCAATTTTATTTTATTTTTGGCTTTATCAGGTATAATTGACAAATTAAAATTGTATATATTTACGGTGTAAAACTTGATGTTTTGGTGTATGTATACATTGTGAAATGATGGCTGTAATCAAGCTAGACATTTCCATCACCTCACATAGTTATCTTTGTGGTGCGTGTGTTTTATGTGTGTGTGCGAGCACGTGCATGCATGTGTGTGCACACTGAGAACACTTAAGATTTACTCTCTTAGCAAATTGCACATATACAATATAGTTGTTAGTTGTTAACTAAAATCATTATGCTGTACATTAGAGCTCCAAAACATATTCACCTTGTATAAATGAGGCTTTGTACCCATTGACAAACATCTCCCCATTTTTCCGACTTCCCCAATTCCTGGCAACCACTATTATATTCTGAGCTTCTATGAGTTTGGATATTTTAGATTCCAAATAGAAGTGAGATCATGCAGTGTTTGCCTTTCTGTGCTGGCTTATTTCACTTAGCATAATGTCCTGCAGATTCATCCATGCTGTTGCAAATGACAAGATTTCTTTCTTTTTTCCATTATGTATATATATGTGCCATATATGTTTTATGCATTCATCCATCGATGGACACTTAGGTTGATTTGATATCTTGGGTATTGTGAATAATGCTGCAATGAACATGTGAGCGCAGATATCTCTTTGAGATCCTGGTTTCTTTTTCTTTGGATATATAGCCAGTATTGTGGTTGCTGAATGCTATGTTAGTTCTATTTTTAATTTTAAAAAAATCTCCATATTGTTTTCCATGACCGTACCAATTTATACCCTTATCAACACTGTACAAGGGTTTCCTTCTCTCCACATCCTTGTCAACATCTGTTAACTTTTGTCTTTTTAATAACAGCCATCCTAACAGGCATGAAGTGATAGTTCATTGTGGGTTTAATTAGCTTTTCCCTGATGATTAGTGATGATGAGCATTTTTTCACGTACCTGTTGGCTATTTGTATGTCTTCTTTTGAGAAATATCTTTTCAGATCCTTTGCTCATTTTAAAATCACATTATTTATTTTTTAGCTATTGAGTTGAGTTTCTTATATGTTTTGGGTATTAACCTGTTGTCAGATGTATGGTTTGCAAATGTTTTGTCTCATTTTGTAGGTTGCCTTTTCACTCTGTTGATTGTTTTACTTGTGCAAAAGCTTTTTGGTTTGATGCAATCCCACTTGTCTATTTTTGCTTTTGTTGCTTGTTCTTTTACTGTCATGTTTATTTTTTATTTTTTTTAATTTATTTTAAAATTGTGGGGTACAATTCAGGGTTAGGTATACAATGTTTGTGTATAGCAACACCACTGACTTTTACGTGTTGATTTTATATCTTGCAACTTTACTGAATGTATTAGTTCTAATAGTTTATTGTTGAGTCTTTAGGGTTTTTAACATAATGATTATATCATCTGCAAACAGGGATATTTTACTTCTTTTTTTCTAATTTAGATGTCATATACACATATTTATATAGTATAATTGCAGTGGCTGGGACTTCTAGTACTATGTTGAATAGGACTATTTTGTAATATTCATTGTGCAGCTACCCTCGTTGATCACTACTGTCATGTTTTTTAAAGAAATTATTTGCCCAGACCAATGTCAAGGTTTTCCCTTATATTTTCTTCCAGTAGTTTATGATATTTAGGTCTTCCATTTAAGCTTTTCATCCATGTTTAGCTTATTTCTGTGAGTAGTGTGAGATAAGGGCTCAACTTCATTCTTCTGCAGTGGATATTCAGTTTTCCCAACATAATATATTGAAGAGACTCTTCTTTCCCCAGTGTCTGCTCTTGGCAGCCTTGTTGATGATCAGTTAACTGGAGATGCGTGGATTTATTTCTAGATTCTCTGTTTTGTTACATTGGTCTATATATCTGTTTTTATGACAGTTCCATATCGTTTCAATTACTATAATTTTGTAATATATCTTGAAATAAAAAAGTATGATGTCTCTAGCTCTGTTCATCTTGCTTAATATTGATTTTGCTATTTGGAATCTTCCATATAATTTTAAGGCTGTTTTTTCTATTTCTGTAAAGAATGCTGTGGAATTCTGATAAGAATTTTATTGATTCTGTAGATCACTTTGGGTAGTATGGACATTTTAATAATACTAATTTTTTAAATCCATGAACATGGGGTGTTTTTCCATTTATCTCTGTTTTCTTTAATTTTGTCATCAGTGTATTATAATTTCCAGTGTGGAAGTCTTTCACGTCCTTAAGTCTTATTCCTAAGCATTTTGCTCTTTTCATTGCTATTGTAAATGAGATCGCATTCTTAATTTCCTTTTTGGATAGCTCAGTGTTTGTGTATAGAAACACCACTGACTTTTACGTGTTGATTTTTATATCTTGCAACTTTACTGAATGTATTAGTTCTAATAGTTTATTGTTGAGTCTTTAGGGTTTTCTACATGATGATTATATCATCTGCAAACAGGGATATTTTACTTCTTTCTTTCTAATTTAGATGTCATATATATATATATATTCTAATTGCCGTGGCTGAGACTTCTAGTACTATGTTGAATAGGAATGGCGAGAGTATCAAAATGAACTGCAGCAGTTTAGGTGCCCAAATTCAACTTGATAGTGCCCAAATTCAACTTCACAATGGCTGAAGTTTTTATCATCATGTCCAGACTCAGAGTGTGGTGCCATGGGACTGGGGACAAGGCTTCCCTAGCAGCTAATAACACAACTCAAAATGTGGGCCACAGATGAATTTGGACTAATGGGAGTCAAAAAATTGGAAAGAAACAGCAGATACATTCCATTTCTTTCCTACCACCTCATACTGCGTTGAGCAGTGGGAGTTTCTTATGACCTGCTTGGAGACTTCCTTATTGATTGTGAACCACATGTTATGCTTTTTTGGGAAGCTATGGTCTTCTGAGCAATGGGATGCCTTTTCTCTTTCTTTGATTCTCTCTCTCTCTCTCTCTTTTTTTTACCCCATTCTTGCTACCCTGACATTGACCCTCTCAAGTCTTAGGACTTAAGCTTTGACTCAGGCTCTTTTTTTAAGTTTTTCAGAAGCTATAAGACATCTAACTTGGGGCATATTTAATCTTTTAAAAATTATTGATTGATTGATTGATTTTTACTTTAAAGATATAGGTTACAGTTCAGGGTTAGGTATACAAATGTTCATTATGCAGGCACCCTTGTTGATGAGGTGGGGGCATAGTTAATCTTAAACCTATAGAAAATCTAAAATATTATGATAATTAAAGGTATTTAAAAAATTTCTCTTGAATATCATAGTTATTCTTTAACAAAACAATGCCCTAATTTTTTCCTTTAACTGCCCTAATTTTTTAAAAAAAATTGTAAGACAAAGTTCAGCTTAATGACAGTAAATTAACTTCATTCAGGAGAAGCTCCTATTTTTCTCATAGCTCTGGTTATATAATGCAAAATACTCATTAAAACAACAGTCAGGACCAGTAAAGAATAAAAATATAATACAAAATATTTTTAAAGAAATACAAAAACATACTATTTAGTTTACTATGGAAAATAGATCTTACAAACAATAATAATAAACATGAGCAAAGCCAAATCCACTTACTGTTTTTCTCCCAAATGAATTTTGTTGTAGTGTGTATAATAAAAATACTCATCAATGAGTTCTGACAAATACCTATACCCACATACCTACCATCACAATCAAGATCGAGATCATTTGCATCATCCCATATAGTCTCGTCATGACTTTTTATAGTGACACTTTTCCATCCTCAGCCTCGGGGGTGAGCCACTGGCCTCATCTGCTTTTACCTTCTGTCTTCTGTCATTACAGTTTTGTGCATTTTGTCTTCATAGAATTTCATATGAATAGAATCATCATCGTCATCATCCAAATACACATGTATGTGTATATATCTAGCTTCTTTCTCTCAGCATAATATTTTTGAGACTCAGCCATACAGCTGAGTGAGTCATATATCATTGTATTAATATACAACATGTTGATGGACATTTGCATCGCTTTTAATTTGGGGCTATTACCAATAAAGCTGCTATGAACATTTGTGAGAAAAAATTTTTAAAAAGTGGTGAGAGTGGGCATCCTTGTCTTATACCAGATCTTAGAGGAAAAGCTTTCAGCTTTTTCCCATTAATTATGATGTTAGCTGTGGGCTATTTATTTTGTTAAGTTTCTTCTATACCTTTTTGTTGAGAGTTTTTTTTTTTTAAATCATGAGTGGATAATGACTTGTCAAATATTTCCTCTGAGTAGATGTCAATTTTAAAATGTGCTAGAGATGGCTTTTCCAAATTGTTCTACAGGGTATGCAATCCAAACACTTTAATACAACTGATCTAGATGGCTGTAGGCCTGAAACCCTTTTGTTATGGAGAAGTATCTGGAATTAAAATGGATTCAATTCTGGGTTACCAGCTGAAACACTGGGCAAGTTATTTAAGCTTTTTGAGCTTTGATCTTCACCTGAGAGATAGAACGCTAACAGGACTTTCTTCATGGAGTTGCCGTGAAGATCAATAGGGAAAAAGTGTTTAAAGTACTTAGGGTAGTGCCTGACTTAAATAGGGGTGTTAGGAAGAAAAAAATAACCCTAATTTAATAAGCTATTTGCATTTTGATCTTGGTGGCCTCTGAGGAACACCGAATTCCACATAGAGGGAAAGGTCTTTTTTAGTGTGTAGAACACAGAAATGGGTGTGTTCGGGTGTGAATGGTGGGGAATACTGTGCAGAGTGGCTTAGGTGAATCTTCACAACAAAAGCACAGTAACCAACTCAAGTCCTCTGCTTGCTTGCCCCTCGGTTTTGCCTGGGCTCACTGAAAGTTCTCTTCTGCTGTGGAATGGGACTGGGATGAGGGGGTCAAGTGTTAGGTAGGGAAGTGGGGGACTAGGGAACATTGCAGCAGGGACAAAAGATAAAGGAACAGATGCACCTCACTGTGGAATGTCGGGAGGCAGAGGGTTCCTTGTGTTCTCCTGTCCAGTCTCTCCAGAGCGGGTGGAAAAAAGGGTTGCCAGCTACCCACAGGTTCTGGAATCCCTGCTGTAGTCCTAAATTCCTAGTGGGTCAGAGTATCCAGAATGATCCCTAGTGATATTTTAGCTGGACTGTTCAACTACCACCAGATGGAATGTCTTTTGGAAGACACAGTCTGATTTCCAGATTCCCAGCAGGCCAACTGCAAGGCTTCACGGGGTCATTACATTAACCCTACAATAACTCACTCCTGCAGTTTTTTGAGCACCATTTGCCATATTATGGCAGAGTTTTATATACTAGAAATGCCACATTTAGGGGCTGGGTACCAGAGAGAGGAGAGGAAAGGTCTTGAGAGGAGGAGAGGGACCTGGGGGAGTGGGAGATGAAATTAAGTTGCAGCTGTTGTTAATCTCTCTTCAGCCAGTAGGAATTTCCCAATGGAGAGGAAAGACTAAGGGATTTTTTTTAAAGGACATCAATATTTAAAACTGATTTTGAAGTTGTTCATTTTCTGCCATAATTATGCCTTTGTAAGCCTTATACATAATAACTTGCTATTAGTGATGTTTCAGGAGAGTGGATCTCAACTTGGCTACATATTAGAGTCACCTGGGGACATTTAATAATCCTGATGGCCAGTTCACACCCCAGACCAATGAAACCAAAAATCTCTGGAGGTGGTATCAGTATTCAAAGAAAAAAAAAAAAAATTCCCCAGATGATTCAAAAAAATGTGCAGCCAAGGTTGACAATTGCTGCCTTAAGAAAATGAATGGAGAATCATGTCTAACAATGTGTTCAGCAACACAGGAGATGCCAGTCTCTGAAAAAGAGGATGTTTTTCAAGCCAATTGTGAGTACAGCCAAGCAGGGCCTTTGCCCCTTTAGCCCATTACCCAGGAAGCTTATATTAAAAGCAGCAGGTTTTGTCCAGCAATTGGAGAGAGTGAATGGGAGATAAACTTTGGTCCTTGTTGTCAACATTGGTTTTCACTGTTATTTCACTTGAGTTGACTTAACTTCTACTTTTCTGTAGAATTGGAGCTTGACTCTCTTTCAAAGACAGTTAAATCTGGCCACTGACTCGGCCAGCTGGGTCACTGCCCTCTTACCCATCTATAGCCACACAGTTTCTAGCCATCTTCCCTGGGGTGGGTGGTCCATGGCTGTGGGAAACATGTGGGAGAAGGTAGCTGTGTGTTGCTGGGCACTCACTGGGGAGTCAGGCAGTTAGAATAAAAGTGGAACAAGTAGTAAGTGGATAAAGAAGGGTCCTTTTATTAAGGATTAGTTCAATCCTTAATAAAAGGTCTCAACTGCCTTGAGTTCTGCACAATCCAGCCTAGAAGATTCACCGCCTTTCTTGTCTCCTTGAGGCCAGTGATTTCATTCTGCTTTGTGCTCCTGTAACCTTTATGGTCTGGATCATTCTCTTGATCACTTGGCTGCGTGCAGAGATGAGTAAACTGGCTACTCGAACATTTTAAGTATATATACTTTGCTTTATCACTAGGCTGTGAAAATGGTTTTCTGGGGGCTTGGGGTTTGTAAAACCTCCAAAGTAAATGAAATCTATTTAATTATAAATATTTTGTTCTTTCTTTCCTTCTATTTATTCTCCATTCTCTCTTCCTCCTTTCCTTCTTTGCCATAAACATAGCTACTACCTCCAATGTTTCTTCCTGCCTTATTTTATTTCATTTTGACTCAGAGTCTCATTCTGTTGCCCAGGCTGGAGTGCAGTGGCCTGTTCACAATGATCCCATCCCATGGCGGCATTGACCTCTTGTGCTCAGGTGATCCTTCCACCTTAGCATCCTGAGTAACTAGGACTACAGGAGCTACCACTATGCCCAGCTAATTTTTTTCATTTTTTGTAGAGACTAGGTTTCCTTAAGTTGCCCAGGCTGGTCTCGAACTCCTGGGCTCAAATAATCTGCTTGCCTCGGCGTGAGCCACCACATCTGGTCTATTTTATTTTATTTTTTAGTGACAAGAACACATAACGATGAGCTTTACAAACTTTTAAGTATAAATACGGTCTTGTTAACTACAGGTGTGATGCTGCATAATAGATCGCCAGGACTTATTGCTCATATAATCTTAATTACCACCAGTTACGCTGGTGACTTTCAGAATCTCAGGCTCTGATCCACTCCCTTTTCCTAGAGCCCTGACTTCTGTAATAATAACAACAATACCAACAACAATGACATCTGCGGCCAAGATTACTGCATGCCTACTATGAAGCTCATTCTCTCCTTTTATAGTAGTAGAATCTCAATTTTTTATACTGGACGGCAGCGCACCCAGGCTTTGAAGTCTCCACTTGAGCTTTAGGTATGCCTATGGAACTAAGTTCTGCCAATGAATTGTTATCAGAAGTGATGTGCAGGCTTTTAAAAAATGTTGAAATAACATTTTGGTTAAATTGGATTAAATACAACATATGATTAAAATTAATTTTACCTGTGTTACCTTTTAAAAAACGTGAGTAGAATATGTAAAATTAGGTATGTGGCTCGCAATGTTTTTCCACTGGACGATGCTGGTCACCTGTGGAAGCAGAGACTCTCTGCCACCTGGAGTCTTCTAGGCAGGAGAGGACAGAGTTTCAGGATGTATTATGTGGTCATGAGTCATATCAGTGAATTTGTAAGTCTCACCTTCCACCACCCCACCCCCACGCCCATTGAATGGACAGAAAACGTTTCCTCGGGAGCCGATTGACAGAGCCTGAATGTGAACCTGGGTCTGTCCCCGAACTCGAACTCCCTAATTCAATATTGTCCGCTTGGAAGCCTCTTAGTGTCTCTCTAGAGGGTAAGAGCGGGACTCGAACCAGGTCTGACTCCCAAGGTCAGGGACCAAGTGTTACTGAGGTGCTGTATTCCCTTAGCAGTGAGTCAAAAGTTCACATCAGATTGCTGGGCCTCAGGGGCCAGGAGCCCCTCCTGCTGTCTTGTTGTACAGGGTTTTTGAAAGTAAAGGCAGAAGTGTCCTTTTCTTATGCCATTTCTGCTTCTTGCCTGTGGAGCTCTAGAGTTCTGCTGGATCATGAGGGGATGAGCTCGGGCCAGTGAAGTGAAGAAAGATCTGGGCCTTTTATGTCGCAGTCAAGCTCCGGACTCACTGCCTCTGGAATTTTATTGCACAAGAGAAAAGGAAACTTTTTTTTGTTTAAGTCATTGATCATTTTGACTTTTTAGTTATTCTGAGTTATTTAATTATTTAAATTTTAATTTAGTTATTTTAGTTAGGCTGAGTCAAATCCTGTAATAAGTGACAATTATTGACTCGATTGTGTCAGGCACCATGCTAAGCTCTTTACATATATTTTCTAATTCAATCCTCAATCATTTAAGAGCTATTATATTATTGTACTCATTATACAGATTTTAAACATTAGGCATAAAGATGTTAGGTTACTTCTTCAAGATCATTCAGCTGGTACATTGTAGGGGCATAGTTCAGGAACCAGGCCCTTGTTCCTGGTTATGTTGAGGACATCCTTCTTAAGTTGGTCCCTTGATTCCAAGCGTAGAGAGGATTTATTTTCTTCCAAAATGAACCACTCCTCTGTTTCTATTTCTCTGTTATTATTGATAAAGTACATACATTCCTAACTAAAGTTTTTAAAATCTACCCACCTATCTTCCTTCCTCAGAGGATGGAGGCTGGGGAGAGAACTAAGGAAATAATCCAAAGGTGATGCTCCTAGACTTTCAAATTTAAAGAACCAGTTTAAAAAAAAGAATCAAGTGGGCTGGGCATGGTGGCTCATGCCTATAATCCCAGCATTTTGGGAGGCTGAAGTGAGAGGATTGCCTGAGCCCACAGGTTCGACACCAGCCTGGGCAACTTGGTGAGACCTCATCTCTACAATAAAAGAAAAAAAAAATTAGCTGGGTGTAGTGGTGCATGCCTGTAGTTCTAGCTACTTGGAACACTGAAGCAGAAGGATCATCTGAGCCCAGCAGGTCGAGGTTGCAGTGGCCGTGAGCATGCCACTGCACTCCAGTCCAAGAGACAGAGTGAGACTCCAACTCAAAAAAAAAAAAAAAAAATTCAAGTGATGCTACTGACATAGAGTTCACAATTTTGTTTGTCAAAGTAAATATAATAATAATGAACTGCCATCTGCCATGAACATCATCATTTCACAGAAAAGCAAATTTTCACATGAAGCAGAAAATGTTACGATTACAAGATAAAGAACAGTTCTTTAAGCCAAATAAATTAACTTATAAAGTTAGTATTTGAAAAATATACTGCATTACCTTTTTATTTATCCTTTTGTTTTTCCAAGGACCAGCAAAAAATGTCATCAGGATATGAGAAATGTTTATTTAAGAGCCCAAAGGAGGGGAAGGTGCTTGAATAATTGCCTTGGATTGCATACCAAGCCAAACAAGAATGAACATGTGGCAAGATTACTACTTGATGCCAATAGCCATTCTCCATTTCTTCCTTAGTAATAGAACCTTAGTTTTTATTTGGGGTACTATTATGCACAACTAAAAGAATATATACATATTTCCTCGCAGGTAAGTCTGACCAAGTTACTAAGTCCTGGCCAACAAGAGATGAGCAAAATGTTAAGTGGGACTCCTAGGACAGCACTTTGCTTTCAGCT
Source organism: Carlito syrichta (assembly GCF_000164805.1). Taxonomy (NCBI): domain Eukaryota; kingdom Metazoa; phylum Chordata; class Mammalia; order Primates; family Tarsiidae; genus Carlito; species Carlito syrichta. The sequence continues at coordinate 218,343 of NW_007249891.1, read as the reverse complement.
GCAAAGAAGACCCTCTTTTTTTTTTTTTTTACTTTTGAGTCAGAGTTTCACTCTGTCACCCAGGCTGGAGTGCAGTGGCACGCTGACGTCCACCCCCTGGTATCATCCTGCCTGGTTTAGGTGATTCTTCCGCCTCAGCCTTTCAAGTAGCTGGAACTACAGGTATGTGCTACCATGCCCAGCTTATTTTTTGATTTATTGTAGAGACAAGGTTTCACCAAGTTGCCCAGGCTGGTCTCAAACTGAGGCAGTGAGCCCTTCTGCCAAGCCTAAAAATATGAAGGCCTTCCCAGGACAGAGTAGGGTAGGGGCCCCTCTAGTACAGTAAGATAAAAAAGCTTTCCCAGAATAATGAAAGAGTTCTTCTAGCACCATAAGATAAGAACTTTCTTGAAAGACTCATATTAGATAGGAATGTAGCCCCAATCTGTAGTGTGCATGTGTAACTCTGCTATAACCCTGAGTTGTGAAATACCCAATTAACCTGTATGTTACTAATATGTAAGCCTTATCGGGAGGGCAAAGAAGCTAAAATTGTAGAAAAGGCAACGCCCACCTGTGCTTGGGGCTCAGCCTTTGGATGTAAATCCACTAAGCCGGAGCTGGCATGAATAAAACTGCTTCCTGGACTTGGTGTCCCTACTTTCTCTATAAAATCCTTCCACAGAATCCCTGAGCTCAGGCAATCCTCTTGCCTTGGCCTCCCGAAGTGCTGAGATTATAGATTTAAGTCGTCGCGCCTGGCCTGGAGGCCCTTTTGTCTTCCTATACTTTCTCCTACTGCTGATCTAGAAAGAAAAGGTGGTGGCTGACGTGGTGCATAATATCCATCACGGACTGAGTATGGCATTGTTGAAAAACAGCATCCCAAGTCCCTGATAACACATTGGAGCCCTGAATGGCCTATCTTTGGACTTCTTTTACATGAGACAGGAACATTATCTTGTTTAAAATACCATTTTCCCCCCCTGTTACATCATCTAATCTTAACAGATATAAAGCGATAAGTTCAAATCTACTTTAGACAAAGAGAATCATAGTAGCATTACAAAGAATTCAAGAGATCAACTGTCTCATTTATAAGGAAGAGAACCAGAGCCAAAGCTGCGAAGTGGATTGCCCAAAGTTCATCATTGAACATTCACTCTACCGATACTTATTGAGCATGTTCTACGTGTGAGCTTAGATTCTGGCTACTGAGGGTCTCACAAAAATGGGACTATATGGTCTAAGTGCATTTCACCCAGCGCTGTGTTCCCAGCGCTGTGCTCCCAGCACAGAGTCTGGGGTGGGCTTTGTGGTAGGCTCTGTCCAGTGAGCCCAAACCAGGGGCTAGGGCCTCACTCTGGGGAAAGATGGTCATGGGAAAGAAGAGGGAGGGTCAATGAGCCCATCACCTTGATTTGTCTTGTAACTTAGGGAAAAGCAAAGGGAGCAAGAGAAGAAATTATAGCATTTACTTTTGCTGCATTCAAGACTCAAGAGAATGCATATTGAAAACCACTCAGACTTTTTGTGTAACATGCACACACGGGTATCCAGCACATTCAGACACACATGGACACTCATGAATGCACATATACATAGGAAACTTTTGTGGGATTACGTATATTTTGCTCCTTTAAAAACATCTTATGTGTTTGGGTGCATGTTTATGTGGTTTATGTGGGGGGGG